>NW_006282518.1:1147086-1166867 GCF_000327345.1 Myotis davidii | reverse complement strand
AGCCATTTTGACTTAAAATAAGAAAACAGTAGCTAGTATTTTCAACAGAGTTGCATAAAAGAAAAAAGGGTAAGAATAAAACACAGTGGATTTTATAACCATGGAATTAACCCCAGGACAAGGACAAAGTGACATCAGTAGGAACTGACCTGAAGCTTGGCTACACTCACTTGTATTTATTTATGACAAAATGCAATCAATTGATGACTGAGTATCCTGCTTGTTGCCAAGCTGAACTGAAATATTCCAATATGCTTGAGGTGAAGCTACAGAACTTTCTTCTGAGAAAGCCTGGAGAAGGGAAATTAACTTTTTGTAATATTTATTATCATCACCCAACCAAGGCTGTTCAGTTAGACATATTGAATTTTAATGCAAACTTTAAAGGATTTTGCTTTTATGAGATCCATGTTGACCTAAATTTAACTCCAGTTCTAGTTTCAGAAAAACCTGGTTTTAAAGATTCTAAGGAATGCTGTTTTAAAATTAGCTCCAAGATGATCTTGTAGTGTTACCAAGTGGTGAGGTTGATTTCATAGCCTTGGATCTATGGTTACAGTAATAGGGAATAATATCAACTCAATGAAATATCAAAAATGTACCAGAGTTACCAGAACAATTTTTTATTACTAGACTTTCTCAGAGGAATTTAATGATTCTTTTCTCCTGAACAGATTCTAATAATGTAAAAACTCTTAGAGAGGCCAATTTGTTCTTATTCTACAGGAATATGGAAACCTAAAGTGTTAGGGTAATTGATCTGAATGCAAAATGAGTACAGTATTGTTTTAAGGCAAGGAATTATTTTTATTTCTTGTAGGAGAAGTTTTAAGCTGGTTTGACTTTGAATCATCAATTCTTTTCCAGCAAATAAGTCAGAGTTTAAGACTTCCATGGTCATGGTTTGTGGTCAGAAGGGAGAGGATTTCTCAACATTGATTGATTCAGTGGGCTCATAAGCAATACATACCCTAGACCAGACATCATTTAGCCCTTCACTGGTTGGATTTATTTACCCCTTCTTGGGCCACTACTTTGTCACCTATCTTTACCATGTATTGTTCAATGATTTGATTCAACAGACTGTTCATTGTTTGAAGACTGAGTGAATAAGTCCACAGTGCCAAACACTGTAAAAACCACAAGACCCAAGGCTCAAAGTCCAGTTTATAACTATTATTACAAGTACTTTAGACATGTAAGATTGAGCAGCATCTCCTTCCAGGGAGAAACAGATAGTTTAAAAATAATAGCAGGAGGTTTCAATATCCCACTTTCAACAATGGATAGAACAACTACACAGAAGATCAACAAGGACATTTTCTTAGTCCGTTTGGGATGCTATAAGAGAATACCATTTCCTGGGTGCCTTATAAAGAATAGAAATTTATTTCTCACAGTTCAAGAGGCTGGGAAGTCCAAGACCAAGGCTCTGGCAGATTCAGTACCTGGTGAGAACCTGCTTCCTAGTTCATAGATGGCCACCTTCTCATTGTTTCCTCACATGCTAGAAGGGGCAAAGGAGCTTTCTGGGGTCTCATTTATAAAGGCACCTCATGACCTAAACAACTCCTGAAGGCCCCAACTCCAAGTACTATCACATTGGGGGTTAAGTTTCAAGATATGAATTTTGGGGTGGGGGAATAAACATTCAGTCTATATCCAAAATAGAAGACTCGATCAACTATCCAACAACAGTGGAGTACACGTTCTCAAGTGCACATGGCACATTGTCCAGGACAGGCCATATGTTAGGCAATAAAGCAAGTCTCAATAAATTTAAAATGATTGAAATAATGTAAAGTATGTTCTTGGACTATAATGGAATTAAGTTAAAAGTCAATAGCAGAAGGAAGTTTGAGACATTCCCAAGTTTTGGAACTTAACATACTCCTGGATAACCAATTAGTCAAAGAAAAAAATCACAAGGGTATTAGAAAATAGTTTGAGACAAAAGTAAATGAAAATACAACATACCAAAATTTGTGGGATGCAGCAAAAGCAGTGCTTAGAGGCAAATTTATAGTTGTAAATGCCTCTACTAAAAAAATCTCAAATCAATAACCAATCAATCAAATCAATATGAACAACTTCATATTGGGGAAACATGCCCTTGATCATCTTAGAGTAAATGATCCATATCTACATAAATGGCAGATGATTAAACTGATATATGAATAAAAACATCATCCATTTCAAATGGTAGAATATAAGTTTAAAAATATACTCATATAAACACTATAAAATATATTAGAAGCTAGGAAATTAAGTAATCGCCCATAAGATCACCATTTTAGGATAATACTCACTTCAATAGCTTCTCTACAGTCTTTTCCTTTGGGTTTACATATGGGATGCAATAAAACAAAATTGCTAATAATATGATATTTGGGATCATGAAGACTTGGTTTCATTACCTTTTACCTTTGTAATATTCAGCTCCACGTCTCTATTTCCTCATTTAGCTGAAAGCAAAAAACAGCATTTCCCTCATAGGATACTTGTGAAAGATTAGGAAGATGTATTTTAAAATTACATCCAGGCACAGCTCCTGGGATGGGGTAAATTTAAGTACTCAGTAAATGGGAATTGGTTCTCCTTTTACTTTTTTCTTACATAGCTTCATTCATAGCACTTACATGGTTTCCTATCTTTTCCACTTTACATTTGTTATAAAAGCATGTTTTATGTTGCTTTGCAGCCTTCAGAATTAAGATGATTTATTTCTCTTAGGCTTTGACTTCTCATGATTTCATAACTGTTTCCTTCTGCCAGAAGATATTTATTGTTTTCCATAGAAGTAAACTAAAAACCCCCACAAAACTCTAACTTCTTCAAATATCTTCACTGTGGTTTGCTGGAATTTTTTTTTGGCCTCAATTTTGAAATATTCCCAGTTTTTACCCAATTACAGAAGCTCTATTTACTTTCTCTAAAGGAAATGTTTTTATGCTGAGATTTTTTCACTCTCTAATGAAGTCAAAATTCTTTTGATTTATGGTGCTCTTTTTTTCTCTTCTGCTCCCCACTTAGTTAGAATAAAGATGGGTTCTGTAGTGGTTCTGAACCGCATCAAAGTTTTTACTCATTTTCCTGCCTGGCAAGTTGTTGTTCTATGCCCTGGTTACAGCCTGTGTGGGCATACAATACTCTTGAGGGTGACAGCAAGGAGCCTTTAAGCTGATATTGGTAGTAGTTTTAAGAGTCTATCCACAGAAAAGCACACAGAAGCTACCTGGATGGTTTAGGGGTGGGGGTGGGAGGACGGTGGTTGGAATTGGTGAGAGAGCTTCCAGGGAGTATACAGGAGACCAGAGAAGTACATCTGCTCCAGCCAGCTTGGTAGAAGGCTGAGGTGACTCAGGGTCTAATTCTGTAGAACTTTGTACACTGACACATAGATTCCCATGGGCTAAAGGACACCAATGGCTGGCACTTGCCTTGCTTCCAATGCAATGGAACTCATTACCCTACCTCAGTGTTGGTGGGATGCAGGGGAAGGCAATTTGAGGTTTGAATAGTCACAACTAGGAGGAGATATGGGCTGCTACTGTCATCTAGTGGGGAGACACCAGGAGTGCTAGGAAATGACCCACAATGCCCAGGACAGCCTCCCTCCAACAAAGAATAATCTAGTTCCAAATGTTAGTGGTGCTGAGCGTAAGTAACCCTGATTTGTCTACTTGAAAAGCTGATGTCAGGACCAACTTGTAAACTTTCCTTTCCAAGCCATCAGTGCATTGCATTTTACAGAAATGAAAACATTAATAAAAGAGAACGTAATTAATTGTCCAATATCTATCATCTCTTCAGAGTAATCAGAAACTTAGGAATAAAGCTCTCTTAAATATGATTCTTTTGTCAATTGGTAAAGTAAATACTTGGTTCTCAAACTTAACTGGTCCCGGAAGGCTGTTTGAGAAGCGGTTTGTTTGAAAACCAAATCATTTTTTCCCATTAGAAACAATGTAAATTGAATTAATTCATTCTAGACCCCCAAATAATTCCCTGTTTTAACCTTTCTTATATACATTACATGTCTAATGTACTGTTTAATCTATAAACAAACATTTCTTTTCGGATATCTATCGAACCACCTAGCCTTAAATGGATCATTTTCAACACTAGTGCAGGGATGTCTTTCAGGAAGTCATTGTGCAACATCTTTGCTTTTCACATATTACGGCCTCTGAAATGCTGTCACTGGCTCACTGTGTATCATTTATCCAAATCAACAACAGTTCTTTTCCCTCTCTAATTGCCTGTGATCTTTGTTTCTTTCACACCCTTAACAACATTAGCACTCTTGATGGCCTGTTTTTGTTTTAAAATGGTGCTAATTGTCCATTTTACCAGCAACAAAAGCAAAAATAAAAACACATAAATAGTCATAGCACAATTTCCTGCGATGTTAACAAGGTGAGGTTTTGTGGTAAAACTGCCTCATATTGGCGCATTTTCTCCTTTGTTTGTGGCCTGAGAGATGCTTTTTGTCATACTGATGTATCAGCATGAAAGGGTTGTGAGGTCCACTACAGAGACATTTTTTCCTTGAACAACTTGGTTGAGAACCAAATTGTTCGATATGGGAGATGTTTGAGAACTGAGGTTTAACTGTATCTTTATGGTATAGTACATATGGAACACTCCTGGGTTATGGTATTAGGCCTTAAACACAGTTATTTTTTGTAGGTTACTTTTTCCACCTCAAATGTTTCAGAAAGCAGGCTATCTCAGCAACTCATCAAATCTTTTAAAATACAAATGTTAAGCATTAGTAATCATCTGCATCAACATCAATGACATCATATTTATTGTCATCATTATTAGCATTACCATTAGTATATGCTCACTATATGCCTGACATCTTGTGTTGCGCTTTCACATACATTATTTCATTTGCTCTTCATGTTGAATGCATGGGGTATATGCTATGATGTCTATTTCATTTATGAGGGAAAGAAGTACTGAGAGTTTACGTCACTTGACCAAGATCACCCAGCTTGTAAGTCACAGAGATGAGATGAAAACCATCATCTGTCATACTCCACATCCAGTTCTTTCAATCACTATCACCCATTGCATTCTTAAAAAATGTTCTTTTAGTTGTAGTCTTCCAGGCTTTGCAAATACTTCACTGTGTTAGGTCGAAGTAAAATAAGCAAAAGCTAAAGTGACTGCAAAACTGTCACTTCCACAACTCTGACATCTTGGTTTATTCATTTGTTCATTCATTCATGTATGCATGTATACATGCATCCATTCATTCAATGAACATTTATTAAGCATAAAGCATGCATCAGGTGCTGAGGATGCCAGTTTCGGGGATACACATATGAATTAGACATAGTGTCTACAAGGGTTCATTTGAATGGTCAGCACATAGCATGGAAGCTCTTTATAAGGGTTTTGAGAAAAAGGAAGGGTTAATGTCTGTAAAGGTCAGAGAAATCATGAAAGAGAGAGAGACTGAGAGAAAGGCAAAGGAAGAAAAGGAAAGAAAGGAAAGGGGGGTGAAGGGTGTAGCAGACAGAACAGCAGTGATTGTGGCAGTGCTGGGGTGACGGGGACCTGGCCCAGTCCTGACAAAACTGCAGCAGAGGAACACCAGGCCTCTGTAGAGTCTGCCTTTGCTCTCAGGATGAGCAGGTTGAGTGAGGGCTTAGCAGGTCGCTCTTTGTCATCATGAGATAGCCATCCCCTACCCATGAAGCCCTTTCTCTCTTTCCTGCTCATGCTGTGTGCAGCCCACGCAGCAAACCAGACTGTCTAATCAGGCTTCGCAGCATCGTGACAGTGCTGTTCATTTGAACTCCATCCACACGTTGTGGCATTTGAGAAGGAGAAGGAATCAGGAGGAGCAAATCGAGACTTACACATTTCAATTATACTCCCTTGCCACAGCTCCCTGCCTGAAAACTGATCATCCTACACCCTTTGGTTTAGGGCTTTATGCAGATGGTGTGGTGGTGGCTGCTTTAATCCCAGGCAGAGTTGGTCAATTGGTTTCTCACCGAGGGAAATTTCTATTAAGCGGTCGACAGATTGGAGTCGCTTTTATCCACGCAGGTGGCACAAAGGCTGCTCAGAACCATGCATCTTGAGTGCAGAAAAAAACAGCAGAAAGCAAGCGTGTCCTACTGGCCAAATGTCATTGGATGACTTCTGTAGAAAGGACGGTGGCACTTCCTTCCAGCCCAGAAGGCCTCCGCTGATATGTAGCAGGCACAGCCAAATCCTTAACAAGTAATACACATTTAACTGCCTAGCTCTTGCCTGATTTCCAATTTTGGATACAAATGATAGCAATCATGGCTGCCCTTTACTTCTAGAGGCAACAATTAATTCCTGAAAACTTACCAAATGGGTTTATTAAATTCTGAGTGTTCAAACATGCATTTATTCAGCCTCAATTAATTTTCATTTCCTAATCATTTTGGACATGAGCTGCTTGGAATTTACCTTGTCTGAATTAACCTTTTTCTTCATAAGGCAAGTTCACAGCATGAACTAGATTTGAATGGGAAGGATTAAAGTACTGGCATGAATTCACTCATTTAGTAAGTGAACATCTGGTGCACCCACTACATGCTAAGCCCTACAACATTAGAGGTAGGTGATGCAAGGCAACCCCTTTCAAGAACCTCACAGTCTAACTGAGTGAGGATGTGAGAGGGGACATTAGCACATAATGGCTGCAGCAGAAATGAAGAAGAAACAAGACACAACCTTTGAATACAGGTGATGAAGATTCTAGATAAGATGCTGGAAAACATCTTCTACTGAAGAGCATACACTTTAGAGGTGATTTAGGCACAGGTTCATGTTCTGGCTTTGCCATTCCCTTGGTATGTAATATGGCATAATTGCTCTGTTTCTTTTTCTGAAAAAATGATAAAAGTACCCACCTTATGTCCCTACCCTAAGGGACATTAAGAAAGTTTTGAGACATTTGGTTGTCACACCTTAGAGTGGGTACTATTGGTATCTAGTGGGTAGAGGCCAGGGATGCCACTAAACATGCCACAATGCACAGGACAGCACCCACAAGAAGTGCCAACAGTGCTGAAGTTGAGAAACACCAAATTACATAGTGTGTATAAAGTGCTTAGCACAGTGGTAGCTATTATTGCTACTAATGATAGTATGCAACCATTGGAAGGAACTTAATTTATGACAAGGGCACTGGATGTGCTGGATAGAGTGGGACACACCTATGCTCTGCTTCCAGCTATGTCTCTGACCTTGGATGAGTTCCTGATCACTCTGAGCCACATCTATATATATGAAAGTTCAGCGACTGAATGGCGGAATGACCAGAATGACTAATTGACCAGTTGCTATGACATGCACTGACCACCAGGGGGCAGACACTCAACGCAGGAGCTACTCCCTGGTGGTCAGTGTGTTTCCACAGTGGGAATGCTGCTCGGCTGACCAGAATGAGCGTCACTCCCACAGTGGGAGCAGCCCCTCAGAGGGCAGGTCCACAGCTCCTCAGCTGACTGCTGACCGGAATGAGCAGCTGCTCCTGCATTGGGCCAATCCCTGAAGGCCATGCCCACCACCAGTGCATGAATCTGTGCACCGGGCCTCTTGTTTATAAATAAGAATGATAATACTAATCTTGATAGGGAAACATAAAGAGAGTGAGTTGACTCAGATGGGACACCTGGCATGAATTGGTATCCAGAAAGTGTTCATTCCCTTTGTTGTCCCCACAACTTGCTGATGCCCTTTGCCCCTTTCTTCCAAGGGTAGGAGTTGGTTGGTTGTTTTTTGAAGGAAATACTCTCCAAAGAGTAGCTCAGCATATTTCCCCAGGGAATATGAAAAAGCTTACTGAAAATGAAAACCCATTAACTGTGACTAACATGAGCTCACTGAAGTATTTGTAAGCATCCAGGAGGATCTTTTTCTCAGTCACCACCTACCATGAATCCTTTGAGCTTAAGCCAGTTTGTGAGATGATTTCTAACCTGCAAGTACCCTTTTTGTCCTGGAGGAGGCACTGCAGTCCCATTTTTCAAAACCTGCAGCAGACTCTATTTCCAAAGAAAATCAATTTAAGAAATATTTGGAGAATCAATCTGCTATTCTCTTCCTGTCAAGGAAAAGTGAAACAAGGCATTTCAGACACCATTTTACTGAGCCTTTTGAATGGGCTCAATGACTGAAAAGAGGCATCTCATCTTTTCAGCAATTGTTTGTACACAGATTATATACTATTTTAGAGTCTGGTTCAGAAACTAAAACAAGATCCACGTTGATCAAAACGTCCAGAAGTGCCCTAGAGATCTTCTCTATGACATCCTGTCTTGGCTTATGCCCCATTCACATCCAATTTTCACCCATTATTATTCTCAAGAAGTGTTTTCTGCCTAACTCCTGATGTTACTTAATTTGATAAGTAATGTCTATTTATAATAAGAGTGAAATAGGTAGGTAAAAATAGATAATAGGTAGGTCAGTAATAAATAGAAGTGCCAAAGAAGATGGAGGCATAGAGACTTTGTGAAATGGCCACTTAAGGGGGCATCATGAGCCAGGCAATGAGGAAACAGAAGCTTGTTTGGAGTTTTGTGGCAAAAACTAAATCATATCTTCTAATTATAGGCTAATGTAGCAATAATATTAACAAGCCCTCACAGTTGATTTTTAAGAATTCCAAAGTGCTTTTGTGCTCACTCTTTTTTGAGGCTCACAACAGTTGTCTGAGACAGGTAGGGCAAGAATTGAATTTGCAGTTCATTTTTATGTGACCTCCAACTTTACACAGTGTGGAATATTGTGGTATGTATCCTCATATCCTTCCAGAGGAAGTTCATTTTAAGAGAAATTATTAATTAAGCCTTATTAAGTCCATATGTAGAAAACAGGTGTGATCCCTTTTAATCATAAAAGTGAAATCATCACTTAGTCTATAGTGGTACCAAGGTGGGGTTAGTTACAGCCCGTACCATGGGCCAGAACTGAACAGATAATGGCTCTACTTCTACCCAGAAGGACTTTTCTCACTGACATACAAAGATAACTAGGATTAATCTACCCACTTCCATCTATAGATATATTTCAAAGGAAATGTACTATCTCAATTTTCATCTCTATTTACTGTTTTCTCACTGCCTATTTTTAAAATAATCATACTGTGTCCTTTATATGCATATAAACATACAACCAACACCCCCCTGCCTCAATACACACACACACACACAGACTGATTTGATCCGTATTTGAAAATCAGGTTGAAATGTCTTAATTTAAGAAAGACGAAGGGGAAAACAAATGGGTCTGGGTAAAACTTCACTTTAAGATGCTCCCAAATCATCATCCTAAAGGTCAACTCTTCTGGAAAGCTCCCCAGTGCCACCAATAGCCAAGAAATGGCATCCCGGTCTCCCTGTAGAATCATATATGAACCTGACTGCTGGTTATCTGTTACTGGGAGAGAGGGAACCTGGGAATCATTCAAAGCCAAATCCCATACAATTATGAGCCAATTACAGACCTTCTTCCACAGCCAGGAGCAGGTCAGACCACCAACTGAGCTGGTCTCAGTGCATGGGAAGAAGAGCCCGTGGCCCAGATAAAACAAAGCAGCTAATAATGCTTGGAGACCAGCACAGGTGGCAGATGCAACTGCATTAGAATGACCCCTGAATCTCCTCACTATCTCACTGCCATCCCTCTATAACTGACTCCAGATTCAGTTTCTCTCTGGGGTGGTACCCTTTCTTACTAGGTGACATTATGAAATGACATTATGAAATTGATCCTGGACTTGGTGTCAATGTGCTATGATCCTGTAGTCTTCGCCACAATAACACCAAGGAAAACAGTGCCTGGATACCCACACTACCACTAACAATTGCATTAAACATGTAGGAGTTAAAATGCCAATAAACTTGAGTTAGAAAGTTGTGTTAGGTAAAAAAGTCATCTCTATTAACAATCAAAACAATTTTGTGAATACTGGCCAGAACTTCCAACTAACTGAGATAATTCCATGTTCACATTCTAGCATCCAAGAGTGTAGTTATCTCTCCAGGCTGGCTTTGCATGTCTGATCTGCCAATTTGAGAAGCAAGCTTGTCCTTATCTTTAACTGAGATATTGATGAAAGTAGGTAAAAGGCAGCACCGAGGACAGCATCCTGTTAGGTGCAGCAGTGGAAACTCTTTAGACTTAAAAATCCTTAAAGTAATTTTTTTTAAAAAAAATCCTCACCTGAGGACTATGGTTTTATTTGATTTGAGAGAGAGAGGAAGGGAGAGAGAAATGTCAATGTGAGAAACATTGTTTGCCTCTTGTATGCACCCCAACTGGAGATTGAACCCACACCCTGGGTATGTGCCCTGACAGGAAATCGAACTTGTAACCTTTTTGGTACACAGGAAGATGCTCCAACCAACTGAACCATCCAGCCAGGGCTAGAGTAGTCATTCTTGAACTTTCTTGTGCATCAGCATCAGAGGGTTTCCTGAAACTTAGAATGCTGGGACCCACCTCCAGAATCAGAGTTTCTGATTCAGTAGGTCTGAGGTGTGCCTGAGAATTTGCATTTCCGACAAGTTCCCAAGGGGCTGCTGCTGCTGTTTTGGGGGCCACACTTTGAGACCCGCTGACTTAGAGGCATCAATCTAGGGTTGGCAAACCAGGCCCACAGAGCAGATGCAGCCCACCATCTGGTTTTCTTTCTACTTAAACTTTTTGTTTTGAGGTAACTCTAGATTCACATGCAGTTGTAATAAATAATAAAAAAAGATCCCTGGATGCAATGATTGGGAAGAAAGAATAGGAATTTCTATGAAAATATTTCTAAGGAAAAACTTGCCAAGTTTCAAATATATGCAGAGACTAAAAAGCCAGGATTGATAATCTTTATTCAAGCATACTGTTATGGATGTCTAGGTAGTGGAAGCAAAATACAAAAGGGGTTCTAACTTTCAACATTGTCCAATGTAAAAAAGGACCAGGATCACAAGTACTTGGCTGATTGATAGGCAGTTGCATAGCTCGTCTCAAAAAGTAATTATGACATAAGAAGTGAAGCCAGTCTCTGAATAACTGAGTTGTTCAGCCCTGGGCTTTGGGTGAGAAGGACCTATTCTAGTTACCTTTGTCCTAGAGTCAGGCGGTAGAAAATTGCTGGATGTAGTTAGACCTATGGTCCTCACCACTAACTGCACACTAGGGTCACCTGGACTTGCTTGAACCCACCTTTGATCAATTAATTCTTTGAGGGAGGGGTGTATTTCATGAGACCCCCCTCAGGTGAGTCTAAGGATTTAGGTCAGAAGGACTGAGTTAGAGGGTGTTTCTCAGATCCTCCCTGCACAAACCAGAATGAAATCTTTCTTGCTTAGAAACGTATTTCTTGGGTTGAATGTCAAAGTTGTTGGGATGAAAGTTTCTAAATGAGGAAAACAGTCTAGCACTCTTAGGGAAGTCGTGCAGCATAGATACACTCATTCAGAAGATTATCTAGTGGTGAGCCACAGCCTCTGTTTGGGATAGAACATGGGGAAGAGATGCTAAGTTATCCAGACTACCATATGAGTCAAGAACAATAGCCATATTGGATTGAGAAGAAGTTGAGTACACTCTGGTCCCTACTAGTAAGTATGCTGTGCCTTGTCATTGTTGTGATATGTGTCTAGCCACCAATGTGTAGCATCATATTCTCATAGGTCAGAGAGGACCATCAATGTCATTTAGTCCAACCAAGACAACAGAGCGTGGTAGGTCCTTTCTATATCCCCTGCTTTGTAGATATGACTCCTACTCTGGAGAGTCACTTGGGTTTCACCATGAACTCAGCAACTTTTAACCCTTATCCCAATCATCTCTCTAAAAACTACCAGGGGTGTTGTTCCCTCAAATAATCCCAGTTGCACTCTTTGGAGTGACTCATTAAGTAGAGAGTCCAAGGGAGTCCCCTTTCCATTGGAGTTTCTTTTAACAAGTTCAGTCTCTAGTTGTAAACATAATATAAGTGGATTATGTTTTCAGTGTGATGTGCTAGGGAGTAACTGATGGGTCATCCAGCTGTGTTGACTTGTTCCCACAAAGCTGAATCCATGAGTTCTCAGGATGCCAGCTCTCTAGAGTCTGGACACTTACCATTTCAGAAATGCCCAAAGCAACATGGTCTTACCCTGGAGCTATGATCTGGTTTTGGAGGAAGTGCCAACTTTTTATGATTCTGATCAATAATAACTATTCATTAACATAATATAAGAGTGTACTTGGCCTAAGCCAACTGTATTTGTTATATATTGCTCTGTAACAAATTACCCCCAAAATAGCAGCTTAAAACAATAATAAAAATCATCTCAGGAATTCAGAAGTGTCTGAGCTGGGTGGTTCTGGCCTACAGTCCCTCATGAAGTTGCAGTCAAGATGTTGGCTAGGACTGTAGTCATCTAAAGCCTTGACTAAAATTGGAAGGTCTACTTTCAAGATGGCACACTCATGCTGCTGGCTGGTTGGTAATGACTGTAGTAAGGAGGACTTTGTGCCTTCCCAGGTGAACTTTGCCATTAGGATGTTTGGGAGCCCTCACAACATGGCAGCTGGCTTCCCCCAGAGCCAATGATTTAAGAGACAGCAAGGCAGAAACCTCAATGGCTTTTATGACCTAGCTTTGGAAGTCACTGTCCACCATTTCTGTGATATGCTATTGTTTACACAAGTTGGCCCTACTCAGTGTTGGAGGGAACTACACAGGGTATAAATTCTAGGAGGCAAGACTCGCTGGGGGCCGTGAGAGGATGCCTACAACTGCAGCCTACCCCTCTTTTTGAAAATTGTTGAGTAAACTGAAGTTCAGAGAAGTGAGGTTTGCCCAAGTCAGAATGTTACATTTCAGTTTTTGCTTTTCTTTTAACCCCACTAACCTTTTTTTAATGGTCATTTTGGTTTTTTAAAAATATATTTTTATTGATTTCAGGGAGGAAGGGAGAGGGAGAGAAAGATAGAAACATCAATGATGAGAGAGAATCATTGATTGGCTGCCTCCTGCATGCCCCATACTGGGGATCGAGCCCACAACCTGGCATGTGCCCTTGACCAGAATCAAACCTGGGGCCCTTCCTTCAGTCCTCAGGCCAATGCGCTATCCACTGAGTCAAACTGGCTAGGGCTCAACCCCACTAATCTTCACCCCCCTCAATTTCTTGTATTTATTTAAAATACCAAATGCTATTTGTCCTTGGGGAGATTAGATAGATTACTTCCAAATGTAAAGCCAGTGTCTTGTGTTTTTAACACAGGAAGCCTTCATAAACCAGACAACCTATAAGCAAAGTGCATATTCCAAACACTTGGGAAATGTTCTTCTTCACTTCCTTGCATCATTAGGGATGAGGTGTTCCAGATGGAGAAAAAAGAAAGCAGAACCCTAAGGAAGGCAAATCCAGTGTTTGAAGGATACATTTTAGCCTTTGCACACTGTTCCCTCTCCTTGGCTTATTCTGAGGGTGAAAACAAGAACCATAAGAAAAAAGGAAACAAGAAACATGAAAAAGCAGAGAATATCACAAAAAATCAAACCAATGCAAGGACCATGCTCCTCAGGACTTGTTGTTTCATTAATCCCAAATGAAAGACAGTGATCCAGCCACATGCACTCCTCATGAAAAGCCCAGAGCTTTTCTTTCTTTCTTTTTTTTTCCTGAAAACACATAAAAATACATGCGTAGACACCCACACACAGATTTTGAAGCACAAAACTCAAAACTGTGATAAATATTATCAGTTCTTTTCTTTTCAGGATCCTCTGTGAAACAGCCATCTTCTAAGAAAGGCAACAACCAGAAAGAAACCTCTTGTATATTCTTCTTCTCTAGTCAATCAGTTAAAAAACGACAAGGCCGTCATCTCTGATCAATGTA
The DNA here is from genome assembly GCF_000327345.1 of Myotis davidii. NCBI lineage: Eukaryota > Metazoa > Chordata > Mammalia > Chiroptera > Vespertilionidae > Myotis > Myotis davidii. The sequence continues at coordinate 1,152,972 of NW_006282518.1, read as the reverse complement.
ACCAGTCAGGAGATATGATGACTTTCTCCCTGCCTGACCTATTTTGTCTAATGGGGCCCACTCATTTGCCCTCAGACAAGCTACCTTCTCTCACTAGTTCCATTTATAGCAGGGCTTTGTTAATGGTTAAATCCTTAGGAACAGATCCATCTCTCTCCCAAGGTTTACTTCCCCTGTTCAATAAATTAAGCAATGCAATCAGACATCAGACTGCCCACTTCTGCTTTATTTAACTCATATTCTTCCTAGCCCACAAAATACTGCAAATTGACAGGTGAGAACAGTATAAATCCCCATTGCCCACCCAGCAGTCTGTGGTCACTTGCGATTTGTCTTGTATTTAGTTCTCCAAGTGATGCTTGTATGACCAAGTCCTTGATAGCAGTTTGAGATCTGGAGCTAAAATGCTTAAGTGAGGAGCCCTGGGCCTTTGCTAATGGTGAAGGGCCTCCTTTCTGAATCCTCAGGCAAGAGACCTTGGTCAAGAGCTATGAGTTTCTGATATTTGACCCTCTCTTCATCTTGAAAGGAGGTTTACAAACTCCATTTATCCACTGTTCTTGTTTCTGTCACACAGGTGACCTCACTGAACAACTGGAGCATTAACGGCCCAAAGCTGTCAAAGTGACCTGTGCACTTCACTCCTCAAAACCTCTTCTCTCTTATTTTTTAGTTGCCAGAGCCCTGCAGTCAACATATCTTTAAAAAGAAAAGAAAAGAAAAGAAAAAACACAAAAGTGATAATGTCACTGCCCTGCTGAGCATCCTTCAGTGGCTCCCCATTACCCTTAGGGACTACACCAACTAATACAGTCAGACTCACCAGTTTTCCTCCATCTTGCATTTCTGCCCATGCAGGGCATTCCTTGCTCCAGCCCTGGTGAACTTCTCCCAGTTAATGGAGGTGCCGTGCTGACTCTAGGCTTTTACATATGCTCAGAATATTCTTTTCCAATCTCTCCTCCTCTACCCATTAGCTGGCTAACTCCTACCCATCATTCAGGGCTCAGTTTTAATACTATTTCTGAAAAGCCTTTCCATAAAGCTCCTTAAAGTAGATAAAGCATTCCCAGATTCCTATGTTTGACCCCTCACAGCAGAGCCCATCACCAGGAAGTAGTCGGTTGCCATCACTTATTTTATTGTCTGCCTTTCTTTCTAGATGTTCAGTCTCATGAAGGGTGATAACTTGCCCACTGGTATAGCTACAGAACCTAAAACATTTTCTGGCATATAATGCAACTAAAATAAGAGAGGTATCTGGTTCCACCTTTAAGACAATTTAAGCACAGAGACTCACCTAAAAGAAACAGACTCCTGGGTATAGACAGAGAACAGACTAACAGCTCTCAGGGGGAAGAAGAGTGGGGGCTGAGTGAGATGGGTGAAGGGATTAAGCAAAGAAAAGAAGAAAAACTCATAGAAACAGAAAACAGTATGGTGATTGCCAGAGGGAAGGGGGTGAGGGGAGGTAGAAGTCAGTATAGGAGGGATAAATGGTGATGGAAGGAAACTTGACTTTGGGTGATAAATATATAATACAATATACAGATGATGTATTATAGAATTACACACCTGGAAGCTATATAATTTTATTAATCAATGTTACCCCAATAAATTCAATTAAAAAAGAAAATTTTCTAATCTTAGAAAAAAAGAAACAAATTGATAGCCAAAAATAGCCTCAAAAAAGAATGCAAATCGTCATCTAACAGACATTTACATTGGAAAACACACAGTTAAACCAAACCTGAAATTATCTGGATTCGTTGTCAGCCCAAAGATTCCTTCATCCTAAAGACTTCTTAGCCCAAGTCTCTCTTCATTATTTTCCCTAAATCCAGTTATCCACTGATTGTCCCAGTCCTTTTTTTTCCTAATTTTTACTCCATTCACGCCTTTTAAAAAAATATATATCTCCTCACCCAAGGCTATTTTTTATTGATTTTTTTTTTTTTTAGAGAGAGAGGAAGAGAGAAAGAGAGAAAGATCAATTGTTTGTTTCACATACGTATACCAACCAGGGATTGAATCTGAAACCTGGGTATGTGCCCTGACTGGGAATGGAACCCACAACCCTTCAGTGCATGCAACGACACTCCAACCAAGCCACACCAAACCGGGCCGATTCACTTCTTGTAATTCTCCTCTGCAGCCATTTAGAGTTCTGGCAACCACCAGCTTGAGTCCAAGATGACAAAGACTGAATCTTGCTTGAAAGGCAGAGGGGGATGAAGGGATGTGCTGACTTATAAGCTTTTTGTGGGTCTTTATCTCTGAATAAATAGTAATAATAAATGCACATTTATTGAGTATTTACTATGTGGGAGGCATCTTGCTAAATGCTTTAATATGTTATCCTCACAATAATCCTGTGAGCTTGATACTATTATTTTCCTATACTTTGGAAGAACACTTGCCCCAGGTGACACAGCTACTAGTAAGAAGCAGGAGAGCTGGGATCTGAAGGCAGGATCTGCACTAAAATGTCTCCACGGCAGGTACTCAGTAAATTTTTGTTGAACGTATACATAGGATCCGCCTAGGAAGCAGCTTGGAGACTGGCAAGGCAAGGGGCATTATAGCAATTTCTCTGATGAATTGATTGTTGCAAGCATATGCCAAAGCTTTACTTAAAAGTTGCTTCAAGAGTCTTCAAAAAGTCAGCTCAAATACTTAGAATACGAGAAAATGTGGTTAGATAATATTGTTAGGCCAGGTACAAATGGTCATTAAACAATGTGACATGGCTTATTTAGTGAGGCAAGTAAATCTAATTTCCCAGAAGGGGCTCTTCATCTCATAGTTTATCAGAAAATCACTCATATGTTTTATCAGAAATGCTTCCCAGAAGGGGCCACTCATCACACCAGAGCACAAAGCCGTCCCAGAGTGGGTTTGGGATCATTTTCTTTCACAGAAGCATTTCTCAACCTCAGGACTGCAGACATTTGGGCCGGATAACTCTTTGGGGTGGTGCTATCCTGGGTACTACTGTAGGATGCTTAGAGCAACACTGCCCCCTATGCACAAGATGCTAGTGGCACCACCTCCTCCTGGTTGTAATACCCCAAACCATCTCCACTTATCGCCAAATGTCCAGCAGGGGGAAGATATGGCCTACTGCCCTCATTGAAAACCACTTCTTTAGACCCTGGATCCTCAGTGTGGTCCATAGACAAACAACAGCATCCTTTTGGGGGTTTGCTAGAAATGCACACCCCAGGTCCACCCCGGACCTCCTGAATCAGAATCTGCAATTTAACAAGACATTGGACAAGCACTTGCTTCTAGGCAAGTGGTTCTCAACTGTGGCTGTACAGCAAAGGCTTAGGGAGTTTTTAAAAAATACTGATCTCAGCCCCAGGGATTCTCATGTCATTGGTATGAGGCATCCTTTGCTTTGGGAGTTTTAAAAACTCCCTAGGTGATTCTAATGTGCAGCCAATTTGAGCTCCTGTTCTGTGTGCTTAAAAAAAGTACCTCACAACTGTGGGAGTGATTTACAATAGCTTATAAAAAAGACTCTACACTTCCAAAGTGGCTATAACTAACTTTTAAAATAACTGTGGGAATGATTTAGGGGAAAAATGAAGTCATTGATTAAGCTTCCCCAGATAGCATTTCAAAAGTCAGAGCGATCAAAATCATCCCACAAAATCTTGCTGACTAAAAAAAATTGTGTACTTGAAAAAAATTAAATAGAAAACTTGATCAAGAAAATGGTTCTCCATGAAATGTAAAGAGCCCATGCAAATTGGGAAGCAAAATTCTAATACCTTAATAGAGAAACAGATAACGGAAATGAGTTCACAATTCTCAAAAGTGGATGTGTAATTAGTAGAGATGCATGAGAAAATGTACAGCCTCACTAGTAATCAAAGGGATGCTCAACAAAACAGTTATCCATTTTCCTCTAATAAAATTCACAGAGATGAGTGGGAAAAACGATAATGAAACAGACACTTGTTCATTCTTTCAGTGGATGTTGAGTGTCCACAGTATAGCATGCACTATACTGGCATGGATGATGAGGATATGGGTCTTTGTAAATGGAGAAAGGCCCAAACCAGTTTGGCCTATATGGAAGCCATCCTTAAGAAAATGTTCATGTGGAAAAAGTTTTGTTCATTTATTATAGCAAAATTGATTAGTAAATTACATGTCCAAAAAATGTTTTTGATTAAGTAAATTCTGGTGTATCCACCTAATACAACATGGATACTATTTATAATATGTTGAATGAGAAGTGAAAAATACAATCAGCCTTGGCCAGGTAGCTCAGTTGGTTGAATGTCATCCCTTACACCAAAATGTTGTGGGTTCAGTTCCCAATCAGGGCACATACCTAGGTTACGTGTTTGATTCCAAGTCGGGCCATGTACCGGAGGCAACCAATCCATGTTTCTTTCTCACATCTCTCTCTCTCTCTCATCAATAAAAAACATATCCTCGGTTGAGGATTAAAAAAGAATGCAAACAATAAACAATAGAAAACTGGAGAAATGGCTCAGTGATTAACTACATTTTAAAGGTGCTACGTTGTTTCGTCCCCACATCCAAAACACAATATACATTTGGATATTTAAAGCTCCGAGGGGCCCTAAAACTATGAAAATGGTTTATCTTTGCTTAACCCAGTATTTCTCAATTTATCTAACCATGGAAAGTTTGTTTTCCTCCCCTCTCTTGCCCTCCCTTTCTTTCAAAACTTAAACTTGTTTTATCACCTCTTGGAACTAGTTTTTCTCAAAGAAAAGACTAAAACCTTGAAGATATGTTGGCATGTAATGTAGTATTTAAGAGCTATGTAAAAATAAAAGCTATACACATGGGTATACACATATGAAAAATTCATCAAGCTGTTCATTTAAGACTTGTGCATTTTACTCTATAAAACTATTTAAAAGAAATCCTGCTAAATTTGGAGAAGGCAAGACATTTAAAAAAAATTTAATTTTGGTGTTCATTAGCACAAGAACAGGAATGATAAGTAAAATTATTGATACACTACAGATATATTTCCATGTATCACTTGTTCCTGCAAGATGACTCTATATGTACAGATTATTTATGCCCATTATATATAAGTTTTAAAGGAGTTTAGTGTAGGGGAAAGAACTCCAGACAGGCTTTTAATTCTGGACCAGTCACTAACTAGCTGTGTGACCTTGGACAAGTGACTTAATCCTCTGAATTTTAATTTCCAAATTTCTAAAATGAGGAGAAATACTGAAACTCTAGTTCCATTCACTTTTGAAAGTAGTTTTACTATTTTAGAAGATTATAAAATGTTATAGTTATATCTTTGCCTGATGGTTCATCAAAGGCCAGGTTTTTATTGGATTCTGAATCTTTGGGCCACTCACTATCACCATCTATCTACACTAATAAAAGACAAAGATGCTAATTGACCATACCTTCGCTACACCCACCAGCCAATCAGAGTGACTATATGCAAATTAACCTAATCAAGATGACATCCGGCAGCCACAGAGCTGGAGCGAGCACGAGGCTTGCTTGCTCCAGTGATGGAGGAAGTCCAGGTTCCTTCCTACTGCGGCTGGGCTCTCAGCTCCACTATAAGCAACAAAGTTGCAATTATAGAAGCTAAACAAACCCCAGAGAGCTGCTTTCAGCAGGCCCTGGAGGTGCAAGGGGAAGTGTAAGGGAGTGTGCACTGGCATGTGCCACCAGCCTGCCGGCTTTACTCTTGCACACGACTGTGGTGGCGGCAAGCAGTTACTACCTGAGCCCAGACGGAGCAGAGGCCAGTGGAGCAGAAGGACATCCTGGCATCTTGATACCAGATGGCATGGCCCACATGTCATGGCCAAAATGGAGGGCGCTGAGAGCAGCTCCACAGTGGGGCTGCTGCCTACCGGC
>NW_006282518.1:1142649-1146999 GCF_000327345.1 Myotis davidii | reverse complement strand
GGGGGAACACCAGGCCCAGGGAAGGTGAGAACCTGGCATCTGGTGGAGGGCAAGGGGTGGCAGCATCCGCGGAGCATGCGAGGTGTCGGGGGCGGTGGACATGGCCCTGATGTCAGGCTAGGCCTAGGGGACCCTACACGCGCACACTTTAATCGTGGGCTGGGCCTCTAGTATATATATAAAAGACTAATATGCTAAGTGTCCCTCCTACCCTCCAACCAGTTGCTATGATGCACAATGACCATCAGGGGGTAGAAGCTCAACACAGGAGCTGCCGAGCTGCAGTGACTTGGCAGCGGCCATTCTTGGGTGACGCACCCTGAAACCAGAGAGGAGGGAGCCTGATCCCTTGCGGGGCCACACGATTCCACCTTTGGTTGTGGGTTATGTTGTTGCTGGGGCACTGTTGGCCCCAAATCTGGTGACTGCACACTTGCATTTGCGTTGCACACCTTGTACGACAGCAACTTTGCAGAGTGCCCTCTTGCACTCCGGGACCCCTTGAGGGATATTGGAGAGCCAGTTTCAGCCAAGCCCTGCAGGCCAGGCCGAGGGACTCCACCTGCCAAAGGGACCCTGCAGATGCCCTTCGATCCATGGCGCCACTCCAGGTGTGGCCAGCTGGGGAGGGACCACGGAAGGTTGGCTCTAGGCATGTCCAGCCCGTCTCTCTCAGTCCCACCCAGCTGCCCACCTTCTAATTAATTTCCTTTCAATGTGCACAAATCTGTGCACTGAATCACTAGTTATTACTATAAAAACAAAAAAACAGCTGAGCAAAGTCTATCTGTTGTAAGGTGATCATCATGACAATGTGCTTTCCTGGATGCCGTCCTGGAGAGAGGCAGGGAGGCCTACATTAGTTTCATAGGTTCTGTTAGCTTCATTTCAAGGAACTGGTTTTCCATTCAGATGTTCCAGAACCCCTGGCTGCTACAGACTGTTGCTAGATAGTTCTAAGAGAATGCTGGGTATTTCTCATGTAAGCACCATTGTCTTTAGACCTCAAATTCTCAAGCCTGAACAACAAAGAAGGGTTTCACTATCTTTAGAAACTCTGAGAACCTCGGTTAAGATAGCAATCACCTTGACTTATTTATTACTTTGGGTTCCCCTGGGCATTATTGAGCTGTGTTTCATTAGGGAAGTCTTGGGTCAGTGTTTCCCAAGTGAAGTCAATGGCCCTTTTAGAAATAGGAAGGTCTGTGCTCTGAAGGATGGTGAAAAATTGACCACAAAACCAGGATCCGCCAGTGGTCTTGATTATGCACCCTTCTCCATCAAGATCTCCCCAAATTCAATGTTATCACAGCTTTTAGCCCACAGCTCTGACTTGATATCTGATATAACAAATTCTCAATACAATAGGATTTAAAAAAACACAACCTTTTTGAACTTACTTTAATGATATTTGACCTGGACCTACAACTTGCCTTTGCCTTAAGGTGACTTATATGCTCCACCTCCAGCACATAACACTACTTGAATCTTGATTTCAGGAGCAGAATACGCCCCCTCAAAAAAGTCTCACTCTGTGTGACTCACGCCATTCCTGTTTTTGTTAGGTATTGGTTGAAACATTTTAATTTTTATGTTAGTCACACAAGGCTTCATGCACAAAAGCCAAAAGCCAATTTTGGTGGATGTTTCATAGTTTAAGACAAGTTTTTAAAGTTTTTGTTTTTTTACCAAGAGTTTTCTTTCTTTTATTTTCTGAGTGGCTGTTTGGGACACCAGAAAGAATTCTGAGTTTGGAGTTGCCTGGGTGCAATTCCAGGCTGTGCACTTCCTGCCTTCTCACTTTGGTGGGTGAGGTTCCAAGGAGCCTTAGTTGTAGCTTGTACTGCTTTCCTCTTCACATGGTCATGATAAGTGCATGGGACAATGTGTATGAATGTGCTTGATAAATTAGAAGGCTCCACAAATTCCCTCTAACAAGCTCCAAAGCATCAACCAGTTTGCTTTGGGTGCATGGCTAGCTGTTGCATATGAAACTGGACAGAACATAGGCATGACCTTTCTCTTGACTACTTGAGTGTCACTGTGTTTATGATTCTGTGATTTAGCACCACGTAGGAGGAAATAACCATTGTACTGCCCCTGAGTGTGTGTTGAAAGGACAAAATGCAGACAAGTGTTGAATGGAGTCTATTTTATAAGTGATGTATGTGGGGCCATGGCAACCATGAGTAACACAGCTATAAATGGGTCATAGCAAAGCATAAACATCACATGCTCCTCAGCCTGGACATAGGGTGATACAGGGAGATATTGGGCATATCACCTCTTCACTAGCCAAGGTGAGCCTTTCCTAAACTAGAAGTGAGGCTTCTGTGTCTTTTTGTTTTGGGTACAAAAGGTGGCCTGGGTATCTGGAGAGTGACTTTTTAGCAGGGTGCCTCACATTCCTCTTTTCTCTCACAAACGTCTCCTATGGGAGAACAGGACACAGGAGAAGAGCTGACAGCTGGTGCCTAGGCAGCATAGCAGTGTGGCCCGGGATACCACCCAACACACTTGCATTCCAACAACCTGACAAACAAGTGAGCTTTCCAGCCTGAGCAATTTTAGCTCTGGATCCCTTCCCATTATCCCAAGTTCTAAATTTGAGCACTGACCCAGGTCCCTGGATTCTTGGATTCTTGTATTTCAGTAACACCTAGCCAATTGGAGTACACACCGAGTCCCCCAAGGCCAAGGACAGAAATGCTAGTTCTCTGGGGGCTTTGAACTTTCAGAAGGTCCTTGTGTGACCTTATCCATCATTTGTGTCCAGTGTCCAAGGTTGTTGGGCCCTCTTGGATTCTACCGGGACCTGGGAGGGAGAGGGGAGCTGGGGAATGTGTGCAGGGTGGTGTGCAGAAAGCCAACTGCAATGATTGCTCCATTCCCTCTGCTGCCTCTTGCTTTGCTCCTTCTACAAGGAAGAATTGGGTTCCCTTTGTAGATTAAATGAAGTAATGGTGTAAAGTCAGTGGTGGCCTGCCTGGCACAGACTAGATATTCAAAACCAGCAACATCACCATCATCTAGCTGTTCCTCCACCCCCACATATCGAGTACAGGCTGACGGCACTGGCCCAGTTTCCCCCTCTTCAGCCAGGTTCCCAGGCTTCCCTTAGGTCACAGACACACTGAGCAAAGGGAAAGAACACTGTTCCCTTGGGCCAGTGTGATATAAAGAATCCCATGCTTTTGCTTTTCTAAATAATACAGCCACCTTGGTGATCCAGGCAAAGTGAATAAAGGTTTGTCTATGTTTTCAAAACTGTCTCAAAGTCAGAGAGGTCCATAAGCTGAACCAGTCGTGAGGGGCATCTTAGGGCTTTTAAACAGTCACTGAAGAGTTATTGCAAATGGCTCATCCTAAATTTCACAGGATTAGCCATAAATTCACTATCTGGGATAGATAGGTGGTGGTCAAAATCCATTATCAAGCCTGTTATGGAAATGGTTCCCACTTCTGGGTTGCAGATGGTGCTTCACAGTCTGGTCGCTTGTGGGAGAGAAATCACACCTCATAGAATATGCTTCAGTGACAATTTGCAATGAATCATCATCACCCTTCGGTGCTGCTCAGAGAAGCCGAAGGAATGTCTCGGCTTCAGGGCAGCTCGTCATGGCCTCTTGCTTAGCCAGACACTGGCCATATGTCAGCTAGGACAGCGATGATAGCAGTAAAATGGCTTGAGCACATACAAGCCATCATGGGGCTATGGCAGACCTGTAACACCATAAGGACTAGCACATCAAGTCAACACTCCTGATTTACTGCATCTGTTGCCCCTCGCTCCTTCCTGCTGCTTCACATTGCAGAATGTGGGTTTGGCTGTAACTCCAACTTCAGTTCTTATCCTATTCTCACTCCTCCAGTGGTCCAACTCATCAGCCCTCCGGCCCCTGCTATGTGTCAGGTGCTATGATAGGCACTGTGATGTAAAAAAGAGTAGGACATGTTCACACCCTTTAGAAGGTCACAGACTAGTGGCAGGACAGCTATGACAGGAGAGTTATGAAAGGAGAGAGATGATGCATATTAGCAAATAATTACAATGCAGCATATTACAGGAAGAGTCATGGAGATTTTAGTAAAAAGTTATAAGCAAAGAGGGAGAGGTCTGAAGGCTCTTGTTATGTTACAGAAACAGTAAGTGACCAGCAAACTCAGTGTAGGGTGTATGAGGGAAGGTGGTCAGAGACAGGCCCACATGTTGGGCCAGGATGAGGCTGTAAAGTTGCTGGTCAACAAAATGCATTTCACCTGGAAATCCTGGACTGGGAAGGAGGTGGTATGTTGCTTCCTCTTGGTCACTAGCATAGACTAAAAATTGAGTTTCTAAAAAATGCTAGA
>NW_006282518.1:1128775-1142578 GCF_000327345.1 Myotis davidii | reverse complement strand
ACCTGAGATAAATAAAAACATATTTTTAAAAAAATGCTAGAGAAATAGAAGAGCTTGTGATAACTGCTGGTGATAATGCTTCTCACTTCTGAAATCAAAAATACCTTCTACCTTTCCCATTGGTTAGAGAAAAATCCAAACCTTCCCTGTTAGTGGAGTGGACGGAGCTCAAGTTAGGGCACCTAAGTTCAAATCCTAGCTTTTCTATTTACCGGCAATGAGACGTTGAGATACTTACTCTGCTAAATGACACAACAGGCTTTGTAATCTCTAGAGAAATAAACAGGACAGCAAAGCTTTTGAAAAGACCTCTACTATAAAATTCTCAGGGCTCAGTGGCCAAAACTGGGTTTCATGCCATCCTAGCTGTAAGAGAGCCTGACAAGTGTAGTATTTGACAAGTGCAGTAAAGAGCAAGGGTGAATGGCTGTGGATGGATATGGAGAGAGCCACACCACAATGTCTACCACAGCAGGGGGGAACATTGTCTGTGGTCTTTTCTTTCTTCAGCCATTCGTAATAGGAAAAAATGTGAGCATTCCATTTCTTTTTCTTTTTTTTCTTTATTGTTAATCCTCACCTGAGAATATTTTTTTTCCATTGATTTTTAGGGAGAGTAGATGAGAGAGGGAAACACAGAGAGAAATATCGACATGAGAAAAGCACATAGATTGGTTGCCTCCTGCAGGAGCCCCAACCAGGGCCTGGGCTGGGGAGGAGCCTGCAACCAAGGCACATGCCCTTGACCAGAATCGAACCTGGGACCCTTTGGCCCGCAGGCCAACACTCTGCCAAACAGTCTAGGGCTGAGCATTCCACTTATTAAAAAATGTTCAACCCATTCACATAAGGGAAAACACACAACGAATGACACCAAGGAAAAATGAAAAACAAATTTGTAAATAATGTCCCATGATGCCTGATTATGAGAGATTTTAAAAAAGAAATAGCGCCATATCAATGAGCTTTTGCTGCAGAACCAACCACCCCCAAATCCAATGGCTTAGAACAAAATCATTCTTATTCTGGCTCATATGTTTAGGCTCAGCTGGTCTAGACTGGGATCACTTATGCGTCTGTGGCAGCTAGGGGTTCTGGGCTAGACAGGGCTTGGTTGGGACACATTAGCTGGGATGGCTCTGCTCCACATATTTCTTGTCCTTCTCCTGGGATCAGCAGGTTAGCTTGGGCATATCCTGCTCATGGTAATGGCAGAAGCACAACAGAATAAACAAAAACATGTGATACCTCTTGAGGCTTAGGCTTAGAACTGGCACACAATCACTTCGGCCTCATTCTGTTGGCTGAAGCAAGCCGCATGGCCAAATATGAAAAATTATTCCTCATCCACATTAGCAGAATACTAAAAGGTGCCATTGCCATGGAGCTGGTTATAGGGAGGGGAGGAGAACTGGAGCCATGATTGCAAAATGACCACAGGAACGGAAGGTCTTACAAGTCATAAACATAAGGTTAGCATCATACTCTAATTCTTCAGAAGGAAGCTGTCCTAAGGTAGTTTGAAATTACTTAAATCAATAGAGCCAAAGTTTATAATTATACTTTCTACTCATAGTTCACTTTGTATTCATGGAATCGAGAGATGAAGTGTTCAAGTTTGATTTTGACTTGTACCCTATCATACCAATTTGCAACCTGTCCCTAAAAAGATCTCATGAAAACTAAACTAATGCTTCCTTTGGTTTCTCTTTTGCAGACATGATGTGAAGAATTGAAGAGTAAGAGAACAGATTAAAATGAAAATAGCTCACTAAAAATTTTATATATTTGTATGAAGATTATGAACCTCCTGAATGCCTGAGATTAGCAGAAATGTCCTGTTTGTACATTTATATCTCTTCCTTCTAGTTGGCTGCACTTCATACTTTGTCTTCATGTTTGGCACCTTGCAGAACACATAGTTCAAGAATCCACCTCCTGAAGGTGTAGTTTTGAGGAAGAATATGATTTTACAGAGAGGGATATGGCCATACGCATAACAATGATTGTGATTAGAAGATCTATAAGCTACTTTCCACACTATTTTGGTCATTATTTGGAATGTATTTTAGTTCTTCACCTTCTAAATTATGTCAATAAAGTTTTTATGACTTCAAATAAATATGCAAGTAAACGTAAAATATGAATCAAAATTAATAAATTTTCATAACTTTAGAGAGCTACATATGCCCCCATATGGAGGGAAATTCTATATAATAAAAGCCTAATATGCTAAGTGTCCTACCGTTCCTTCGACTGTTGGACCAGTCGCTATGATGTATACTGACCACCAGGAGGAAGATGCTCCAACTGGTAGGTTAGCTTGCTGCTGGGGTCCTCCCGATGGGGTCTGGGTGAGAAGGGCCAGCACACCATGGAGCCCTCCCGCAATCCCTCCCCGCCCTGGTGGGGGTCCCTCAACCTGGCCTGTGGACATCCCCCAAGGGGTCCCAGATTGCGAGAGGGCACAGGCCAGGCCGAGGGACCCCGTGCACCAGGCATCTAGTGAGATATAAGAGCCAGTCAAAACCCACATTGTCTAGGTGGGGGCTGACTGATCAGTGCAAATGAAGTTAAATATTGCCTAAGGAATTAATTGGTCATCGCTGATATTCCTCCTCCAAGGAAAACTTTATAGTGAGTGCATTTTACTTCCATAAAGGCTCAGAAATTCTCTTTGCCCAGATGAGATAGAGTTCATTATAAGGTACAGTGAAATAAAGCTGTGGGATTAGAACAAAAGAGAGGGATAGATCATAACTTAGTTGTCCTAAGAAAGATGAACCATATCTCCTGCTCCTAAGATGGAGATTCTCTAGGAAACTTAATCAATGGCCAACGTGATCAGAAACCAGAAGGAATCATCCCTGCCCCTCTAGAGTTTTCTGATCTTCCTAAGATCACCAGGCAACTTTATATTATGAAGATTTGAAGGACCAGGTTCTCAGGACCACAGTTTTAAATGCAAGTGTCAGCTACCTGGTATACAGAGATGCCAACACCATGACTTTTATCCTTTCCTCAGTGCCTGCCATTAAAAAATCAGATGTACTTCTAAACATCTCAAGCAAAACCGAGTCTTTAGCTTTTCTGTTTCCTAGAAATCAGCTTCCCAAAGCAGGACTATCACTGTGCACACATGTGACTGGCTGCAATTTCAGGGGGTCTGAGGGGTTCAGGTTTTCCTGAGCAGGTGCCCACCTGATCATGAGTTCCAGATATCTCGCTGGAATCTGGCTTATCCTGGTGATCTCAATCTGATAAAGACGTACGGGGAATATCAATCAGAACCAAATATGCCAGCCTGATCACGTCAGCAGAGCAGGTTCTAAAAACTAGAGCACTGTGTTGCTGTAGGCCAGTGGTTGGCAAACTGCAGCTCGCGAGACACATGCGGCTCTTTGACCCCTTGAGTGTGGCTCTTCCTAAGCCTTAGGAGTACCCTAATTAAGTTAATAACAATGTACCTACCTATATAGTTTAAGTTTAAAAAATTTGGCTCTCAAAAGAAATTTCAATCGTCGTACTGTTGATATTTGGCTCTGTTGACTAATGAGTTTGCCGACCACTGGTCTAGGGCCATTCCATGCCTTCCCAATGAGGCCAGTTGGGCAGGGTTACAAAATTTACCTCTGTGTTCCCTTTGTTTATATATAAATAAATCCATATTCAGTTTCAATTTTGTTTTAATGTTATAAAACTGTTCTCATATTTTATGCAGTTTGCCAAGTCAAATTTGCAGCATAATACAGAGCAGAGTCATTAGACAAAGTCAATGGATTTTTTTGAGAGTTTTATGTTTAATATATATTTTTTCTTGTTTTTAAGCCTCAAAATCACTGTATGTGGAATTTAGCAAGTTCTATATCCCATCATTTGTTGAACAACACATATAACATATGAAAAGAGAAAGTTTATTTTCAATTAAGTTATAATTATAAAAAATTCATATTTTATACTAAATGGTTCTTTAAAACCCTACACATCATGTTGAAACAGCCTTATTTTTCACATGGGTTTGTCAACAACCAATTATTACACATCTTTCCCATGAAGAAAACAAGGTACAAGTAGCTGAAAGTACATTAGGAGAGAGAGAGAGAAAATTATAAACAACGCTGGCTTGAGCATTTAAAGTAAAGTACTAGTATAAGGTACAACAGCCAGTTTATAGTGCACATGCTGTAACCCAAGCATGTCAAACTCTCAGCCGGTGGACCGAATGCCTTGCCAGTACCAACTATAAGATACTAGGCCATTGATGGCGAACCTTTTGAGCTCGGTGAGTCAGCATTTTGAAAAACCCTAACTTAACTCTGGTGCCATGTCACATATAGAAATTTTTTGATCTTTGCAACCATAGTAAAACAAAGATTTATATTTTTGATATTTATTTTATATATTTAAATGCCATTTAACAAAGAAAAATCAACCAAAAAAATGATTTCGCATGTCACCTCTGACATGTGTGTCATAGGTTCGCCATCACTGGACTAGGCTGACAGGCAAGGATCCTGAGTACAATACAACAGTCACTTTGTCCACACTGGCTGCTGTCTCTGTGGTAGGCTCTATACTAAGTGCTGGGAGTAACACAGCACAACCAGCCAGCCAATCACCTTCCTTCAAACACCCCTCCCCTCATGTTGTGCTTGAGGCACCTATGAGAGAAGGCCCCACAGGATTTAGAATTGCGTGGGACACTTGAAAAGCTTATTCCTTTGGAGAAGAGGGCCATCTGGAACAAGCAAGGCTTTCAAGAATCTTCGCAACCACTCATATTTTATGATCCTTACATTTCAAGAGCACAGATGGGAAGGTTTAGCTTCTCTTCCTGAGTAGGTGAATGACTCAGCAGAGTTTTAAAAGTTAGGCCCTGCGCATGGGGAATGATACTTCCCCAAATGCATCCCTCATTTTTCACTACAACAGTCAGAGGATTTACAAAAGGCCTCCCGTTGTGATTAGGTCCATATCAGGATCACTACTAATTGGAATGTACCATCCTGTGAAACCTCCTCTCCTACATTCTTGGGATGATTTAGAATTAGAGTCCTCCCTCTGAAATAAGACAGGGAAAGGATCATGGGGTAGGGAACAGGACTTACTGGATTCAACGACTACAGGCTGATCAATTAAAACTAGTTCCCTTTGAAGATGTGTGGTTTTATCTCATTGCTTTACAACCTAGCTTGAAATAGAAACTGCCTTTATCTGGGTAATTAATGCTCCCTTGGGATTTTTAACTTGATGCTGAATATTTGCATCAGTGTGACCCACAGATAGTTCTTTGCCTCACAGACGATTAATGAAAAGCCGGTGCTTCTCCAAAGAGGATTTATCATCATGATATTCAGACACGATTGTGTATTAAGTCAACAAGCCATGCTCAGAACAACCACTACAGGATAATGCAACTCCCCAGCATATCGCTAGGCAAAGAAAACCCTTAGAGTTCATACGCTGAGTTGCTTTTATCTCTAAGCAAATGGCCAAACCTGCTTAGATCTCACATTGAAGGCAAATCACACTGTCAAAAAGGATGCTGGTTATAAAAGAGCGGATTCAGCTATAAATTAAGTCTTAAGAACACAGTCTTTAAGGTATTGTTCAGAAAAAGAAAAACAAACTCAATTAAACAATCATTTTCAGATTTTTGGCCTCATATCCTTCAGCCCTATGCTTCTTTATTATAGGAGAAAAACTCTCATAACATTGGACTTCTCTGTAAAATAATTCAGTGCCACCCCCACTAGGAGAGACGATGCTATCAGATAACAAGGCTGTAACAGGGAGCAGCCCTTCTCTGGTTCAGTGAGATATATTCAAGATGCAGATTCCAGAGGAAAAGGGGGTTTTCTCATTGGGCTTCAGATGCCTGCAGAGGAGCTGCAAAGCAAAAGCAGTTCTGCACTCAACCGCAATTTTCAAATCTGATCGCAAGTTGGGCAGATTGATGGGGAGGAGGTGCAGGCAGGGTTTTACCCTGGTGTGCGTGTTGCTTCTGGTCCCTAAACACAAAGAAGGTTGATAAGAGAGGATCCTGGAGCAATTTCTGTTCAGAAGCATTTGGAACAGATCAACGTTCAGTCCAATCACCCACACAAGCCACACTGCTTTATAGCTAATGGCAGGCTTCAGGAAAAAAAAGAAAGAAAAAGAAAACCTGGGGAAGGTTTTGTGCTATATTTTTCTAATTTTGTTTTGCTTTGGTTTATACCTTGTCTTCTGGCTCTGGCCACACAGTAAGATTTTTGGGCTCAGACCATCCTCACCCTCCTCACCCAGCCAAAGCTGAGTTTTTCTGCATTCAGTAGGAGGAGATGAATATTTGAAGGAGCCAGGGGACACATCTCAAAGTCTAGGGGGCTGGACACCCAGCATGATTTGGACATTTCTATTGGAAATTATAGGTCTTGGCTAATGTCCTAAAAGAATCTGGGTGGATCCAAATTTATTGTAATTTCTTTAAAATGGCATGTTGCATTTATTTAATTTTGTAGGTAAGGAAATGGGCATAGCTCTTTCTAGTGATTAAATAATAACTGTATATACCAAGATGCCTTAAACCTTAAACAAACAAATAAAAACACCAATAAAAACACCACAAACTTATTTTTTTCCAAATTTTGACATCATTGTCAGGTATTCTGGTTATGATCATGATGGCCAAGGAAGGAGAGGGTGGGAGCTCCACTTGGAGCACAGGCAAACCATACACCCACAGGGTGGGGAATATGGAAGGAGGAAATAGCCAGGAGAGATGTCCCTAATGAGAGACCCACTGGGTTCCAAACTTTGTACTTAGATCCTATTTGACTGCTGGGACTCCCACCCATAGGCTCAACATTTTGGCCCTCCTTACTAATTGCTTGCTTATTTCCCTAGACTTTTCCCAGCATGTTTTCTTTACCAGCTTGAGAAAGGACACCCCCTCCTACCCACGTTGCTCTGGAACTGTCCTGTCTGGATAACTGGACTCTGGCTGTAGATACACCAAATTGAATGTGCCATTAATTTCCTCTGAGAGCATTCTTCCAAAAGGGGCTTGACCAATATCTGCCACCATGGAGTCATTCATTCCATTTGGCCCTGGATATAAATTATAATGCCTATTGCTGGCTGGAAAATAAACCGTGGGAATTGGCATATTTTTTCAATGAGAGGTCACAGAGAACAGCGCTGGCAACCGCCCATTGTATCCCCCAGAACTTTCGTTTAAAGGCCAAAAAGAGACAATGATCTCTAGCAGATGCACCATTAGGCAAGACCTACATCTGAAAGCTTTGTTGCTTCAGACACTCAGTAATTAAGTTGTGGGCCAGTGAGCACATTATCTGTAATCAAACATGTCCCTGATCAGTGATTAGACAGGCAAACATGTGACCTCACCGAAGGATAGTTATGTAACAATCTCTCAGCCTTGGACATCATGGTTATTTGCCAACTTTTAATCCCAGTAAATATTTAAGCTGAAATCACTTGCTGTGCTTCTGGGAATCAGATTTTTAGGACAAGTGACTCTTCCTTGGGAGACCTGATGCATGCGACCTGATTATTGATGTACTGGGAACTCTACAGAGACCCAGAAACAAGGTGGGTGCGTCCAAGAGAGGTAGATGCTGCAAAAAATGTCTGAGGAGCAGCTGTGTCGCATTAACATGTCAAAGAATGTCTGTTTTTAAATGTCAGAGCTTTCTTGCTGCATAAAAGGTAGTAAAGAGAAAGGCGTGTAGGAGGGGAAAAGGGAGAGAGGGAGAGAGGGAGAAACAATGACAGAAAATGAGAGGGAGAGAGGGGAAGACAGAGAATGACAGAAAGTGCTTGTTCCTAGAGTCCATGGGGTCACTGAAGAAGATTGTATGGCTTCTCTGTAGTCTGGCTGAGCAGGGCAAGCCCCATCTGTTTCAAGCATAATCAAATACTCATCATGTATTTTTTTTCTGAAGGGTAAGGAGGATGCATGAGAGCTTCCAAGTGTACATGGACAGGCCAAGCAAGGACTAAAAGATAATCTGACTTGGGGTGACCTGAGACATCTAAATGTCACATAGTCTCGATACACATGTGACCTGGAACTGCCCTTGGTGACTCAGACACCAGCCTTTTTTAATCCTTTATTTGCTCTCCCTACTCCACTGAGATGAACACAGCCACAGCCCACAGAGCAGCTTGAGCAGCCCTCCCTCCAGCACCACAGTTCTGCATGCAGTTAAGAGCTTGGTATCTGAACTCAAAATTGAGCTGCACTTAAATCCTGGTTGCTCTGTTAGAAAGAGTAATAATCACTTAAAATGCTGCATGCGCTTTCACAACTAAACCTACAGCAAATCAATAGTCAATGAGTCTCAATCCAGCACAGGGCCAGAAAGTAATGGAGGAGAGAATACTGCATTGTGGAGTCTCTTCACCTGAGCACTTTCAAAGCTGAGTTTTGATTGAGTATGCTGCTTGAGGGCTATATTGAGGGTCATATTTGATGAGTACATGGAAAGCCAGGCAAAAATTACCAACAATGATTTAAAAATAAATCTATATATCTAGTGATTTAAACCATGATTCAAGTAATTTTGACTTAATTTAAATCCCACACAAACCAGATTCTTCTATTTAAATCAGAAGTTATGATTTAGGTAAATGTCCAGGATAGTAAGAACATCAATAAGCATTTTTTTTGTTTGCTTCTGTCTTCCTTTCTTTTCCCAGCAGCAGCCTCTGAGACAAGAACTCAAATAAAGGTAGCTTGTTTGAGCAGAGAAGAAAACACCAGCACAGGGCTGGGAATGAGAGATAAAGGCAGGAAGGCAGCTGAAGAGGGAGGCTGTGAAGCTGTTACCACTATGGGTAACTGGAGCTCAATCCTGCAGGGGAAGCTCTGGGAGTCTGAAGAGAACACGTGCCCCAGGGATGGAGCTGAGGTATTTATGCACCAATTCCTCTCCATCATTGATTGAGGGTTGCCTGCTGCGTCAGCAGGCAAAGTGCACTTTGCAGGGAAAGCCCCCCAACAAAGGAATGCAGCCAGTGGCAGGTTGGAAGCTGGGTCACGTGCTGAAATGTAGGAGCACAGGGGATATGGGTGAGGCACAGGGCCCTCGCAGCTTCTGTGTACAAATGGTTGAAAAGTAAAATTCTTATTGTAGTAGATCACAGTCACTGACGATGTAACTGGCTAAATATACTTTAATCCAGGAAATGAATAATTCCTCGTATTTTCCTACTAAAAATAACTGAGGGGCAAAACATTTGCATAGGGAAGTCAAAACCTTGTTTTTTTCCTACAAGGGTATGTGTGCCCATTTTGAAACAGGGTTGATGATGAAAATAATTTAAAAAACAGAAATTCTATAGAACATCCTATGTCAATTAATTTCACAAATATCCCTCCTGCACATTTTCCAAACTACATTTTCATCATAATGACATAGAGATAAAGTCAGGGAGGCATATATCTATTTATGGTAAATAAATATAGAACTATATAAATGTGTAAATATACCTGTATATATACAGATAATACTATATGATTAATATTACTTGCTCTCCATATGTAATTAATGTATGTTTATCATCACTATGAAGGCTTGTTTTTATTGTTAAAATAGATGTGTTCCATATGAAAACATGCTCAAAGTCACTAATCATCTGAGAAATGCAAATCAAAATGACAATAAGGTACCATCTCACATCTGTCAGAATGGCTATCATCAACAAATCAACAAATGACAAGTGCTGGTGAGGATGTGGAGAAAAAGGAACCCTCGTGCACTGCTGGTAGGAATGCAGAGTGGTGTAGCCACTGTGGAAGACAGTATAGAGTTTCCTCAGAAAACTAAAAATGGAACTGCCATTTGACCCTGTGATCCCACTTCTAGGAGCATATCCCAAGATACTAGAAACACCAATCAGAAAGGATATATGCACCCCTATAACAGCACAATTTATAATAGCTCCTTATAACAGCACAATTTATAATAGCTAAGGTTTGGAAACAGCCTAAGTACCCATCAGCAGATGAGTGGATTAAAAAACTGTGGTACATCTACACAATGGAATACTACACTGCAGTAAGAAAGAAGGAATTCTTGCCATTTGCAACAGCATGGATATGCATATAAGCTTAACCAATGGACACAGACACTTGGGAGGCGAGGGCACGAGCGGGGGGGCAATGGGGAGATAAGGACACATATGTAAAACCTTAATCAATAAAGAAAACAAAATTGATGTGTTAGAAAATCAGTTAATCAGATCCAGATATCTCTTTTCTGCAAAAGCAGCCCATTTTCATCTGTTAGGGTTTTTTAAAAAGCTGCAATGAAACATCCTCATGGTTAAACCCCATAGCCTTAAAGCACCCTAGGCTTTCTGTCACTCTAGTGTTTTGTAAGTCATTGCAAACATGTACATGACATGGGGCTTAAGTATCACTTCAATAAGAAAGTGCACTTGAATAAATTGATAAAAAGAGTGAAAGAGAAAGAGGACTTAAAGATGATGTGTAATCAATATCAATGATTTGGTAGCTTGCTAGGCTCTGCAGTGAAAATGGCAAATGAGGTAAGAGCATCAAGAGAGAATAGGAAATGGAAGTATCAGCAATGAAAAATGTTGAGTAGATCGTTATAGGATGTCTTGAGAAGCCCTGAGATTGAAGGGTGGCAAGCAAGTCTTTTCAGTTGAGTGGCTTCCACACCACAGTGATGAGAGCACTGAAAAGGTAGAAGGCAGTTTTTCCACTGGAAAATATAAATGTGTCTTGAAAGTGGCAAAGAGAGCTACGTGTTCCCCAATACTCATTCTCCCCATTTTCCTGAGCAATAAACCTCTAAATTTTAACTAGTTTCACAGCCACTCCTTTTGCAGCTCACAGTGGGCCAGTGGCTAAATTCTGACTAAGGGTCATTAAGCAAAAGCAGTGCTTATAATTCCTGGTAAGTATCCCTGAAGTGAGAGGTCAGCGACTTCTTTTTCCCTTTCTCCCTTTCCTTCTAGCTGCAATGCAGATGTAATGGTTGGAGCAGGAGTTGCCATCTTGGACCATGAGGTGAAAGCTGTGTTTTGTTTTGTTTTTAAATATATTTATTGATTTTTTTACAGAGAGGAAGGGAGAGGGATAGAAAGTCAGAAACATCGATGAGAGAGAAACATTGATCAGCTGCCTCCTGCACACCCCCCACTGGGGATGTGCCCGCAACCAAGGTACATGCCCTTGACTGGAATCGAACCTGGGACCCTCCAGTCTGCAGGCTGACGCTCTATCCACTGAGCCAAACCAGCTAGGGCGAAAGCTGTGTTTTGATAGGAGCCCAAACAATAGAGCCACCACACTAGACTTGGCCTGCCTAATTTTCTGAGGGGGGAAAACAAAACCGCTTTGTTTTATTTTTTTTTAATTCTTTAATGTTTAAAGTATTACATATAATATTACATATGTCTCCTTTTACCCCGGTTGACCTCTCTCTGGCCACCCCCACCTCCCAGGACATGTCCTCACCCCACTAGTGTCTGTGTCCATTGAAAACCGCCTTATTTTTATTTTTAAATATATTTTTATTGATTTCAGAGAGGAGGGAAAAGGGAGAAGGAAAGAGAGAGAGAAACATCAATGATGAGAGAGAATCATTTATTGGCTGCCTCCTGCATGACCCCTATTGGGGATCGAGCCGGCCACTTGGGCATGTGCCCTGACCTGGAATCGAACCATGACCTCCTGGTTCATAGGTCGATGCTCAACCACTGAGCCAAGCTGGCCGGGGAACGCCGCTTTCTTGCACTCTGGGGTTTTTATTACTCACAACTGAAACTTGCTCTGACTAATATAAAGGTTGTTCTTCTATGAAAATGAATATGGGGTCCTGTGAGTTATTTGCCTGAACAGATTTTCATTTTGGACCAGCAGCTGTACTCACTTCTTACGTTTACATGTTCAGCCATTCTGCATCTCTTCCAGGATCCCCTCACAGAAAGGACAGACACTTGCCTCCATGGAGAGATAGAGCTTGCACGCATGAATTAAGGCCAGCCGTTTAAGGATGGGTAAAGGAGCAGTGGACAGTTAACATTTATTTAGAATTGGTTCCAGATTGATAGTAATGGTCAGCCCACATAAATGGCAGCCGTGCCCCAGGGAAGGCTCAATCAGTACTGGGCAGTGGTATGCTAGTGTCCTAATCAAACTTTTTCTATGGCATGATGTGGTGACAGTTCTGTCATGCTCACTCCTTTTTCTACTACCCTCTTTCCAAGCCTCATTCTCCAGCACTCGCACTAAATATTTGGACTATCCAAAATCTACTGCTTGGAATCATAAACCTTGAATCATATAGAAATTGCTCTCTGGGCTCGAGTTACAACAAATAGCCTTAGAAAATTAGGATTTAGGGCTGAAGGCAGTGTTAAGGGGAGGACTCTGGTAGCCACTGGTAAACCAGCAAACTAAATAATCGGCCTATATAATAAAGAGCTAATATGCTAATTAGACCAAACAGCAGAATGACTGGGTTTGAACGACCTTCTAGACCAGTGGTTCTCAACCTTCCTAATGCCTCGACCCTTTAATACAGTTCCTCATGTTGTGGTGACCCCCAACCATAAAATTATTTTCGTTGCTACTTCATAACTGTAATGTTGCTACTGTTATGAATCATAATGTAAATATCTGATATGGAGAATGTATTTTCATTGTTACAAACTGGACATAATTAAAGCATAGTGATTAATCACAAAAACAGTAAGTAATTATATATGTGTTTTCCGATGATCTTAGGCGACCCCTGTGAAAGGGTCGTTCGACCCCTAAAGGGGTCATGACTCATAGATTGGCGACCCACAGATTGAGAACGCTGTTCTAGACGAAGTCGGAGCTGCAAGGGCTGAGGCAGCTGGGGCTGTGAGGGCTGAGCTCCTTGCACAAATTTCGTGCATCGGGCCTCTAGTGAAATATGCCATTGGTATTTTAA
This sequence comes from Myotis davidii, assembly GCF_000327345.1. Lineage (NCBI taxonomy): Eukaryota > Metazoa > Chordata > Mammalia > Chiroptera > Vespertilionidae > Myotis > Myotis davidii. The sequence goes on along the minus strand of NW_006282518.1, from coordinate 1,129,616 downwards.
TGGAAAGTGCGTTGAATTTATAGATTGCTTTGGGCAGGATGGACATTTTAATGATGTTGATTCTACCAACCCATGAACTTGGTATGTTATTCCATCTGTTTATGTCTTCCACTATCTCTTTTTTCAACATCCTGTAGTTTTCTGAGTAGAGGTCTTTTACCTCTTTAGTTAAGTTTATTCCTAGGTAGCTTAATTTTTTTGGTGCGATGGTAAATGGGATTGTTTTTTTAGTCTCTCTGTAAGTTCACTATTGGTGTATAGAAATGCCATAGATCTCTTGGCGTTAATTTTGTATCCTGCTACATTGCCAAATTCATTTATTAAGTCTAATACTTTTTTGATGGAGTCTTTAGGGTTTTTTATGTATAATATCATGTCATCAGCAAATAAGGACAGTTTTACTTCTTCTTTTCCAATTTGGATGCCTTTTATTTCTTCTTCTTGTCTAATTGCAATGGCTAATACTTCCAGTACTATGTCAAACAGGAGTGGTGAGAATGGGCATGCCGGTCTTGTTCTTGTTCTTAGAGGAAATGGTGTTAGTTTTTGTCCATTGAGTATGATGTTGGCTTTGAGTTGGTCATATATGGCTTTTATTAAGTTGAGGTATGATCCTTCTATTCCCACCATGGTGAGAGTTTTTATCAAAAATGGGTGTTGGATTTTATCAAATGCTTTTTCTGCATCAATTGATATGACTATGTGGTTTTTTCATCTCTCAATCTCCATATGTGATGTATCCTGTTTATCAATCTGAGGATATTGTACCATCCCTGCATCCCTGAGATAAATCCCATTAGTCATAGTGTATGATCTTTCTGATGTACACATTTTTCCCCTT
>NW_006282518.1:1125314-1125738 GCF_000327345.1 Myotis davidii | reverse complement strand
GGGAAGAGACTATTTATATGTGGAGAAAACTCCAATAGAAACGCCACTAATCCCAACAAATTCCCGCAACAGATCACTGGAGATGAATGCAAACTACAAACAACCAAAAATATCAAGCGAGGCAAGGGAAAACAAAAGCACAAAAATAACTTGGGGAGGGGGGGCGGAGAACAGAAAAATAAAAAGAGAAAGGAAAACAACCTCACGAACAATCCTAAAAAAACCCAATATACTCAACAATCAAGCAAACAACAACAAAACACGAGAGAGAGAAAAGAAGAAAAAAAAATTGGATAGTGAAGAAAGATAAGGGAGAGGTGTATAAGTATTAGAGCAGGGGATTGGAAATAGGATATATAAGTAGGGTGAAATTTTGACGGGGTAAAAAGAAGGAATAGGGAAAATCTAAAGCAGGAATCAGGTA
>NW_006282518.1:1109534-1125110 GCF_000327345.1 Myotis davidii | reverse complement strand
GGCAGTGTTTCCGGATTGACCTCCGAGGCTATATGGCCTCTCTATGCTGTAGTTAGGGTTTTTTTTTCCCCCTCTATTGCACTTAAAACTGGTTTGGGGGAGTCCACTGCCCAAAGCTGGTTCTTTAATTTTTACCGCGCTCTGTTTCCCAGTTTCCACAATAACAACTTTCCCCTGCACTCTCTGTGAGTGTCCCCAACTGGGCATTCCCGTGCACTGGGTTTAATAATCAAATGCAAAGATTTAAGGGGAAGAGAGAAAAAAGAAAACAAAACAAACAAACAAAAAAGAGCCTGCAGAGTTGCGCGAATTTGCAACCCTGCACCTTCCAGCACATGCAGTCTCTTCCGCGCACACTCTATCTCCTTACATTAAGGAGCCTGCACACTGGCAAAATCTGAGGTTGCCTTTTTTGCATCCAGTCCAGCTATGGGCTAATTTTAAGCATTCCCTTCTGCTAGCAGCCCTGTGGGAGCTCTTCCACATTCGCAGATCACGTTGGCCCCAAAGGCCGCGGTCTTTGTGGGGCGCAAACCTCCCCGCGCACACTCCTCTCCCCAACCTGAATTGCCAACTGCACCTTCAGGCGAGACCTGACCTTTCCGTGAGAAGCAGGACTCCACATAGTCGTGCTGTCCCAGATCCGGTGTTTTACGGGTTAGCAGCTGATCTCTGGATGCCTGGTCTTTGGGTGTACAGTATATGTTTCCAAAAACAGTCACTCAAGATGGCGCGGTCTCTGTGGCTGAGCTGGTGCTCCAGGAGAGATTTCAGCCGCAGTCTCCAACTTTCAATCCGCTTTCTCCAGGATTCCTTTGCCTTTCCTGGCTGCAAACTGTCTCTCACCTGAATATCCTCTGCTTATTCGGGCTGTATGTTACCCGCTTCAGCTGCTCACCCTAACAGCTCCGGGACAAGGCACGGGACATGTCCGTCTATACCTCCACCATTTTTTTTCCTCTTCCTCAGTTTCTGTATACTGATGAAATATGTTCTCAGAAACTGGGTATGGCAGATCATATTTTCCAAAGATGGTTGCAATGATATGATACAAGTGGTGTTCTGAAATGCAACCCTAAGACTCCCCCAGTGAGAGGGGGTTTCTATTTCTCCACCCTTTGAATCAGGTGGGCTCTGTGACTGCTTTGATCAATAGAATAGAGTGAAGAGATACTGTGCCACTTTTAGGTGTAGCTCTTAACTGGCTGGTCACTTCCTGCCTCTTGGAAGGCAGCTGCCTGTAAGAAGAGGAACTATCTTAAGACTACCATTCTGTGAGAAGTCCATGCTAATATGAGATTTCACACAGAGAAAGTCAGAAGTAAGTCTGATTTGACTAACTGGTTTGACAATGAGGATGGGCTTCCTTATATAGATAATACATTTTCCATAACTTGGATGAGCTAAAGCTGCAGTTCTAAGCATTTTTTTTTGTTAATCCTCATCCAAGGATATTTTTCCATTGATTTTTAGGGAGAGTGGAAGAGAGAGGGAAAGACAGAAACATTGATGAGAGAGAAACACATAGATTGGTTTCTCTCACACAGGCCCTGACCATGGTCTGGGCCGGGGAGGAGCCTGCAACCAAGGTATATGCTCTTGACTGGAATCACACCAGGGATTCTTGGGTCCACAGGCCGATGCTCTGTCCACGGAGCCAAATGGGCTAGGGCTGCAGTTCTAAGCTTTTGATGAAAATATAGCATGTGATTATATAAAATTACTTTATAAATAATATTGTAGTGACAAATACTTAAAAGTATTTTCTAAACTTTTCTAAGTATAAAGGCTAAATGAGATGTCTGTTAGAGAAAGAACAAGTAAAATAAGTAGCTGCAAGTCATAGTAATGTCTTTGCAGTATACTTTCAAAAATGGAGAAAGTACATTGTGCTGAAAGTAGATGACAAGTGATTTCTCAAATCATATAGTTCTAAATCTTTGCTTTCAACAAAACTGAAAAACCTATGAGCTGGGAGTTGAAACATCATTAAAAATAATTTTTGTCAATAGATCACTATGCAACATTTAGCACATACTTGTAAAGGTTTCAACTAATTGAGTGACAGAGTATATATAACAACACTCCTCCATTCCTACATATTTATTTTTATGAGCTGGTTTATGTATTCTTTAAATGGATCAAGTCACGATACTGTGTTTTGTTGATTGTCTAGACTTAAGAAAGTGATGGGGAAAATGATAATAATAGAGATTAAACTTAAAACCAGGTTGTATCTGTAGCTATTACATTGTGAATGGCATAAAAATTTGAGAGGATCTTCTTCCAATATTTAAAAACTTATCTGATTTAGTAAAGCAGTTCATGTCATTGATGAATAAATGAAATTCTACCATATATCTTCATTTCTTTTACTTTCATCTTACTTGTTATTGCAAACAAAATTATCAACCGATATCTATGTCGAAACTACATGCATTAGTTAATGGCTAAAACAAATTCTTGGCTGAACTGAATGCTAATACTTTATTTGAAGGCTGGTTTTGTCAAATCATGGTTGAACTGCAAGCACAGGTTGGTAAAAATTACAAAAAACAAACACAACAAAACAGCAACCTTTGACAACTGATTGGCTATATGTGGAATTTACAATAAAGGGCATTGTATATTTTATTATTAGTCTGTGTTAAACTCTGTGTTAAACATCCTTTATATCAGTACAATTTATAATGAATACCTTTTTTTTAGAGAGCTTCTTGGTCAACATTTACCAGTATTCCTCTGTAGCCAGCCAAGTGAGGCTGAAGGCAATGGGAACATGGAATGAGTAACACAGGAGGGATATCATAAATACCGCATCATCAGCTGCACAAACAAGCACCATACTAGGTAGCCTCTACGCAGATTCTCTTCCTCACTGAATCATGTATATATTTACAAATTTCAAGTTATTGCCCTTTCTTTCCTCTTCCTTTACCCCACTATTGCACAGTGAGTGTGTTGGACGTTAAGAAGATATTATAACAGAAATAGATCTCCTTAAGCTAGAAGAAGTCACTGAGGAAATATTGGGTTGTTGTCTTTGGGGATAGGGTAGTATTTGAAGTGGGGGTATTATACACACATATATATTAGACATATGAGAAGAGGCGTTTTCAGGGATGTTTGAGAGCCAAAGGGGTGAAGAGCTATACCTCGCACCTTTTTCTATGTCTGGAGAATGGCCCACAGTATAAGTCTTGGAGGAAATAACAGTCCCCCCTCCTCCTAAGGAAACTAAAATATGTGCTTTTCCTGATCCTTGGTGACTTATATTTTTGTCATATTATCTAAACTGAGAAAAATTAAATGCTTCCACTTGGGATTCTGGATCTGGAGGTAGTATCAGGACACGATTTAGAAATCTTTGCAGCTACTGACATGGTAGCCAGCCTTCAGAGGTGACAGAGTCATGGGCAGCATCTGCGGCTCAGAGGTCGCTTCTGTAATCGACTCTTTCCATGATGTAATTTCAGCAGTGGATTCAACTTCTTGGCTTCCCTTTTTTCCTGCCCATTTTCAGAGCCAATTCTCCAACCTTCCTGTTAATTCTGTGAGCGGTTCCAGAAATTATTGCAGCAAATTTCATTTTCTGCTTAAGGTGAGTAGAGTTGGTTTCTGTTGTTGGAGTTAATAAAATATACCCAGAAGGAAGCCTTTTAAAGGGTCACGCTGTGATTCTTGAATGCAGGCATTCCCTAATGAGACCACTGGCTAGAAGCTAGAAATCTGTTGCTGGGAGATTGAGAAGACCATAAAGGCCATGGATGCGCCTGGTTGCTTAGCATAACATCCATGGGAAAGAACCAAGATAAATTACTCAAAAGTTCCTATTGCTCTCATAGGTCTATTACAGGAGAAAATTGTCCTGATGATAGTTAAACCTCTGTTCCAAATCATGCATGTCATTTTGACTTCATTTTTAAAATAAGCCTGGCTAAGAATCATAATTTTTCACACCCACCAGAATTTCCCTTTATTGTCTCTGAGGGTTTTGTAGAAAGGAACATAATCCAAGTGTTCACCACACAACTCATCTTTGGAAAGTCAACGTAAGGCTAAATATCCCAGGAGTAAATTGACCACCAAAACTTGACAGGTTTCTCATCTCTACTTGTGGTTTGTGTTCAACAACCAAAGTTAATGTCACTAAAATTGCTTATCAGTGGGATAATAGCTCAAAACACACCTTGGCAATTATATTAGTTTTATACTACTGCCTTTAAAAATTACCACAGTTTTAGCAGTTTAAAAACAATACAGATTTATCATCTCTTGGTTCTGTATTTTAGAAATCTGGGCAAGCTCCCTTGCCTCCTCTGTGCCAGGCCTCACAAGGCTGAAACCAAGCTGTCAGCTGGCCTGAGCTCTTTTTCAGAAGTTCTGTAGAACAATCCCTTTCTGAGCTCATTCAGGTTGTTGGCAGAATCCAGTTCCTTGTAGGTATAGGGTTGAGGTCCCCAGGACCCTGCTGGCTGTGTGTGTCCCTCATGGTGCTGCCTCGGGGGTTTTTATTCCTGTGATAGTGCAGAGTATTTCTCATGCTTTGAGTCTCTCTGACTTTCCCTTTTGCAACATCTTCTTGGCCTTCAGCCAGAGAAAGTTCTCTGCTTTTATGGACTCACCTGTAAGATTGAACTAATCCAGATAGTCCAGGATTATTCCTATAAGACCTATAGCCTTAATTACATCAGCAAAGCCCTTTTTGACATGTAATGTATTCAGTTTCCAGGTATTAGGGTAGGGACACCTTTGGGGGGACATTCTGCCTACCACAGTAGTCCTGTCAGTCTTAGCCAAGGACTCCAAAGACCAAGTTTCCTACCACTGTTATTGAACTCAGGATATGTGGGCTTCCAGGGGTACCTAGAAGACACTGATCATTTCAATGTTCAGATCTTTAGGAAACTGTGTGATGCTATTGACTGAATGTTTGTGTTCCCCCAAAGTTTATGTGTTGAAGCCCTATGTCTCCAATGTGATGATGGTTAAGAGGAGAGGCCTTTAGGCGGTAGTTAGGTTTAGATGAGATCATGAGGGTGGAGGCCCCATGATGGCACTAGTGTCCACATAAGAACAGACCCTGGAACTTCCTCTTCCAGCAATGTGAGGGCACAGCAAGAAGGTAGCCATCTGTATGCCCGGAAGAGAGTTCTCACTGGAAATGGAATCAGCCAGCACCTTGATATTGGACTGCCTACCTCCAGAACTGTGAGAAATGAATGTTTGTTGTTTACGCCACCCAGTCTATAGTATTTCGTTATAAGCAGCCCAAACTGACAAAGACAGATGGATAGCATTTTGTCTGCCATGTTGTCAAAGTAGAATCAATGAATATTTATTTAGCTAAAAAAAGAGAATATGCTGAATAAAACTTATGAAAGAGTGAAGTATCTTTGCCTTCCCAGCTTTAGCTCATTCCTGTCTCCCTGATGACCCAGAGCACAGTATCACCAGTGACAGTGGCTGCAGCTGAGACCTCCATCCCCACTTGGAGACCTCTGTGTCTGGAGGTCTCTTTCCACAGTCTCTACAGAAGCACTTTGCAATGTGGATCCCTCTGTCCATTAGTTGTGCAGGGTTCAGACTTTTAATTGGCATCTGGGCACAATGGGTGTCTCCCCAGCTCTCATCAGTGAAAGGGAAAATGCCCTAAGGCAGTGCTTCTCCAACATCACTTTGCCAATACCCAGAGTGCTTTAAAAAAGTACCCATGCCCAGGCATCACGCCCAGAAGTTCTGGTTCAATTGACCTAGAGTGGATCCTGAGTATCTGTCTATGTATATAAAAAACACCAGCTGCTTTTAATGTGCATCCATGGTTGAGAAGCATTACTCTAAGACAAAGAGCTGCAGGTTGTCCCTTGGCGGCTCTGTTAAACAGATGAGTAAATTCCAGCTGTCAGGAACTATGATATCACCCATATTGAAAGAACAAAAGGGAAGAAATAATTGTCAGAGGCTGACATTTAGGCAGCGAACACAAAATAATCTCAACACTTTTGTTATTTTTGTATGCAAATCTGCTTCTCTGAAGAGGAGGCGTTAGCCTGGCATAGGAACTCTGATGATGGGCTGAGGATGGCCTAGACATAACTGAGGTAAGGAGACAGAAGCACACCTTGCTAGGCATGCAGAGGGCATCCCTGTGCCCTCAGCTAGGAACTGGGCATTAATTAAGACAGGCTGACATAATGAAGACTCATCAACAATGGCCTCTGACGCTGTATGGTATAAGTAGTTAGTTAACCTCGCTAGCACTCATCCAGGCCACAAATGAGAGAAGCAACTCTCGTTACCATACTTACTGAAAGAGAATCAGGAAGACAGTCTCAAGAAGGATAATAATAATAATAGCTAATATTTTTGAGCATTCACTGCCATAGCAATTTATTACAAACTTAGAGGCTTAAAACAACAAAATGTATTATCTGATAGTATTGTCTGTCAGGAGTCTGGTACCACTCCCACCCAGCTAAAATCAAGGTGCTGGCAGGGCTGGGTTCCTTTCCAAAAGCTCTAGGGAAGAATCTGCTTGTCGTTTATCGAGGTTGGAGGCAGAGTCCAGTTCCAGGTGGTTGTAGGGCTGAGGGCCCATTTTCTCAATGGATGTCAAGCGAAGGGAGTTCACAACTTCTAGAGGCCTCCTGCATTCCTTGGCTCCCAATCTCCTTCCTCCGCCTCCAAAGCCAGCAATGGTGGATTAAGTCCCTCAACACTCTGACTCTCTCCTGCTGCTTCTTCCATCATTACATTGCTCTGACCACCTATTCTGCTTCCCTCTTCCATTTTTAAGGACTCAGGTCATTACATTGGACCCAATTGGGAATCTAGCATGTTATCCCCCTTTAAGGTCAATAACCTTAATTCCATCAGCAAAGTTCCTTTTGCCATTTAAGATCATACTTTCATAGGTTTCAGAGATTAGGACATGACTGTTTTTAGGTCACTGTTCTGCCTACCACAGAACTTATCAGGTTTTCCTCCTACTACTGTGGTTAGTCATTTTCATTCGTTTAACCCAGTTTCTCTAATCCACTTTCATGTTGTCTTTTCTTGGAGCTCAGTCCTGTCCCCATTCCTCCTCTCTAAACTTAACTTTCTCCCCAAGTGATCCCTTCCATTCTCCTTAAATAGTGTCTGTATGCAACACCTCAAAATAATACCCTCTCTTCTGTGCTCCAGAATCTTTTCTATAATGGCATAGGAGTTTCATGTGCATCTTTACAATTACTGAACTACTGGTCTCCTTTCCCCACCTCCAACCTATTTCTGCACCCCCCTTTTCCCATCTCCCCAATGACAGTATCATTGCCCGCCCATTTCATTATGCCCAATACTTGGGATTCATCCTAATGGTTCCTTCTCCCTCATCCATGTATTTGCGCCATCATCTCCAAGGCCTGCTGTATCCCAAATCCTTTTTCATTTTCCCTTTACTGCATAGCCACAGAAACTAGACTGAACCAGGCCACTCTGAGTTCTTCATTAAATCCCTTGCTCCTCTCAGCAGCAAAATAGATTTTTTACATGCTTTAATTGGGAGTAACAATGCCACAGTACTAAGAGGTTATTTCTGGATGGTGGAAATGTGGGTGGTTGTTATTTTCTTCTTGGCACTTTTCTGCACTTTAAACATTTCCATAGAAAACTCAACACAAAATGTTCTGTAGAAACAAAAATAAAATGTTAGTTTTTCAGAAGAGCTCTCCCCCCTTCTCTATCTCTACATTATTCTCTCGAATAGCATCCCTTGTTTTCCTCTTTCCGTCTTTATCACACTTTGAAGTGCTATACATTTTATTCATTTGCTGGTTTATTGTTTTTCTCTTTATCTATAAGGCCACAAAAGGACATTGCCATATTTATTGTGTTGATTACTATATAAACAGTCCCCAGGCCTAAGCCTGCCACACAGGGAAAGTTTAATTCAACCAGGTATCCCTCATTATCTGAATTCTTATGCTCCAACTACTCATTGAAATGACTTGCAAAAATGTTTATTCTAAATTTATTGTCTGAATCTAAAACCTGCTATTGCAAATCAGCAAGCAAACACCAGAAAAGCCCATTTAAGGTGTGAGTCCAGGTAAGAGGACGTATACTGCGTTGCAGTCCTATCTTAGCTGCCTCATGCTGTGTGCCGTCAACATTCAGAAGGTCGGCATACCCAATTATTAAGTGAAAATATCTTCTTGGAAAGTGGAGAAAAGAAAGAAGAGGATCCACATGCTGAATCTTCAAAAGAAATTGTAGATCACATCCTCCTCAAAACCATTGCTGTAGCGAGTGTGATCATGACATCGAAGGAAGACGGCATTCCAGAAATGCAATGACAAGCCCTGACTCATGCTGTCTGGAGGTGTATAAGCTTAAGCAAAGAGATTATGAACAGATGTCCACTTTGAGAGCTTTGAGAGCACATAGTTTTATCCACAGCTTCAGGTGACAGTTCAGAGCCAAACCCACTTGGAGAGTCTTGCATGTCAATCAGAGAAAGATGTCCCCCAGTTCCTTGTATTTGGACTTGTAGGATGTGAGACATCCACCTTTCCACTGTATCTTCCACTCATCCCCAAACCCCAAACATGACTGAAGCTTCCATCTTCTTCCTCTGGTCACCAGACTCTGCTCAAGCAACTCTTCCATTGGTCAGTAACCATTATTTGAAAATCGCTGAGTTCTTTCATTTCATTATTCTTAGTGTAATTTTTATTATTTAAAGCATCTTGAACATATTATTTCCACTATGGTTACTGATATTTCAGTCATACTTGCTGAGTGTTGCAGATGAAATTCATATCCTCTACAGCAGTCCTTCTCTCAATGTCATCTTGGACCAGCTGCTCATTCTTGGGTCCAAACCCAGACCTACTGCACTTGAAACTCTGTGTCCCAGGATTCCGTGCTTCAACAAATGTCTCACATGATTCTGATGCATGCCAGTGTTTGCAAAGCACTGCTCCACAATGTAATGGAGTATTGTACACACAGAATTAGGTAGCTGAGGTTTTAAATGTTTTTAGATTATGTAGAAATCCTTGGTGGATGGTTATGCAGGGCGTTGAGAATATGTTAGTAATATTTGAGAAAATTGCTTGTGGCTTTTGAATGGACTGGGAATACAGCATTTTTTGCCCTTTAAAATCATAGAATATAAGATTCCTGTATCTGCAAATTTGCTATCCGATATGTTTTCAGGAAAGGATTAGATTCTGATAGCAAGAAAGTTCTGCATTCATATAATGAATGTTGAGAGTTTGAAAGGAATCAGCCAAGAATTCCTTCTAATCATTAAAAGCCTGTCTGGTTGAAAGACTGCCCCTTTTCTTGCCTCTCTTGTAAGTGCCTCATGATAGATATGTACATGGACCAAAGGGGGAAAATTATGGAGAGGGGAATAAAATACTTGGGGAAATATGTGGAGATTATTTTTAGAGTGTTAAGAAGAAAGAGTTCAAGAAATACTGAGGGGAAATGTCAAGGCTGTTTGAAATGTCAGCTTGAATTTTCACTCCAAAAAGTAACAATGGAGAGAGAATGGCAGTTTGCAACCAGAAATGATGTGAACTAGATTCTTCAAATAATCTATTTCTGCAGGTTGCCATAAAGCACAACCAGTCAAGGAGAGGTCTAAAGGAAAACTCTGGTCCTAGTGGAGTACCACTTGGCAACTTTCCAAGTGCAGACACCATTCATTGAGTCTATCTATATTCAAGCCTTTTCATTTCTCATGACAGTCACGAAGCAGTCCACCGATTATATAAAGTTCAAAAGGAGTCAAACAGCATTGAACGATCCAAGGATAAAATTTCTTGTGGAAAAGGGTGATCCAGAAAATCAGCTTTACCCTCTGTTTCAAGTATGCCTAGTTCAAAACACATACATGTTTTCATTAACTTTGGAAAAATCTCTGTAAGAGTAACTTACAACTGCCTATTCAGTACAGGTAAATTACATCTGCTTTGGAATTCTCACAAAAGGACCCTGAACATGTAACACCATATACAGAGAATTTCAGGCAAAATAATGCTTTTAATTAGGCATTTATAAAGCTTGGTCAGAGCATTTATTCCATGACTGTATTTGTAGCCCTGACTGATTTCAGAATTCACTCAGCATATACTAAGTTACTGGAGGGAATTAATAGTAACTTTAAAGTGGAGATTATACTGTTAGCAACTGCATCAATAGCTATAAGGAATGAGGTAATGTGATGCGATACTCTTTGTTTATCTTACCTGAATAGTCTATCCTAAAAATTCAGGAAGTGGGTGGAGGTTAGTCATGCCATAACAATTGAGGCCATATGTCTTGATCTTGACAGCTTACAATATTTTCATTGGACATATGCAATAGAGGCAGATGATTCCACAAAATTAATATATGAAAGTATGTATCCTATACAGCAACCAAATTCTTATTATAGTACATGACCACCATTTTGTTCTATGAAAATAAACCTAGCTCTATTCATAGGCACAGACTTTTTCTATCTGCACAGTTACCCCTCAAATTATTTCCCTTATTTGAACGATCTTCCATTTGCTTTCTAAAAACAGGTATTTGTCTTTCAAATCTAAAAAAACTTATTAAAACCTCCCCACACTAAAGTTAGTTGGCCCGGTCTTGTCAAAAAATGCTTATTGAGCACTCACCATGTGGTGGGTGCTGAGCTGGTCTCTAGGATGATGGGTCTGAACGTCTCAAGACTGCTAGAATGGGGGAGCCACAGGATATAATGGGACTCATATCCACGCAGCACAGGGCCACTGGGAGCACTTGAAAAGGGCACTTAACTCCATGAAGTCTAGGATTTCTCCTGATGTCCCACAGTGTTGTTAGTGTCTATTCCAGTGATGGCGAACCTTTTGAGCTCGGCGTGTCAGCATTTTGAAAAACCCTAACTTAACTCTGGTGCCGTGTCACATATAGAAATTTTTTGATATTTGCAACCACAGTAAAACAAATATTTATATTTTTGATATTTATTTTATATATTTAAATGCCATTTAACACATATAAGCATAACCAATGGACATAAGACACTGGGGAATAGGGGAGGCTAGGGGACTGTCTAGGGCGGGGGGAAAAATGGACACATATGTAATACCCTTTGTAATACTTTAAGCAATAAAAAAAAAGAAAAAGAAAAATAAATAAATGCCATTTAACAAAGAAAAATCAACCAAAAAAATGAGTACGTGTGTCACCTCTGACACGCGTGTCATAGGTTTGCCATCACTGGTCTATTCTGAAGACAAGACACCATGTAACCCACATTCTAAGGTCAAGAAGTTTTTACAGGTGAGGGAGAGCCACCTGAGGGCTTGTTGCGGGACATCAGTTCAGACTCACTCTATTCCCCAAGTCTGCATAAGATGATCAAGAATGAGAGATGTTGAAGGTCTTTTGGGTTAGCACCGTGTTCAGAAAGAGATGCTAGTTTATCTCCCCTGTGTGTGTTGAAGCCAAGATAACTTGTCCATGAATGTTGGCAGGAAAGTTGCACTGACATTTCATTTCTGCTGGAAACTAGCTTAGCCATTGGATTTGTCAATCAGCCCCTGGCTTCTCTGAACCAGAGCAAGGAGAACAGGCAAAATGTGACAGGACTCAAAAAGGAGTTGGTAGCAGACCTGCTTGCTTATCCACAATTTGGGGTAGGAAGGAATTTAGAGATTCCTGTGGGTTGAGTGGACACCTTGGAGGGTAACTAGGCTTGAACCATGTTGCTGGTCTCCTTCTCCAAAGGACTGCCTTGCAGAAAGAGGCTTAAGGGGCAGACTATGTTTGTGGAGGTGGGGGAGCAAGTGAATGTGGTCCAGGTGAAGACTGGTCTCCCAGGGTAGGAAAAATTGCAGTGGGGAAGACCCACACTTGTCTCCTAAAGGACCCACATATATGCTCTATGAGACTCAGCTTGAGAGAGACCTGCTAAAATGGGTGCCTGTTGTTGGCTTGCCAGTGTTGGCCAGAGAAGCAGGAAAAACCAAAGAAGAGGAATGTCACCTCAGTCAGTACAAAGAAGGAACATCTGCTATTTTCCTTCACCTTTCTCCTGCCCTAACAATGTGGAGACGGTAGTCTCTACAACAGGAAGGAAGGGAATGTGTAGAAAGAGACTATGCACCATCCTTTGCTCCAAGCCTGACCTGGACATAGAAACATCAGATGGGTTTTAAATTGACCTTGAGATTGAAATTTGAGAGTGAAGAGGACTAAATATTTAAGCTGCATGGAAATTGTTCTGCTAATCAAAAGTGACTGGTCAAGATGTTTTTAAGGAGAAAGGGGAGGTAGTAATTGGACAAAAACCAAACAGAAAAAAAATTGAGACTCCTCCACAAACCAGCTCCATCTGTTTAGAGGGCCAGGGAGGGCTTCTCATGGGAAGTGGTACCTTGAGATAAATGTTAGTGCTGCTTATGGATAATTCTGAGTTTTTTCACTCTTGGTACCTGGAAAGATTTTACATTACTGTCCCCTTGATGTTACGCAGGGCCTTGGCCTTGTGACTATTCTGCCAATAGCTTGTGAATGCAATTGACATGTGCCATTTCCAGGCCAGAGAAAACCCTGGTAGGTGTAAGTCCCAGCCCAAGGAGGAGGGCTGCACTTGAGAGTGGGTTAGGCCTGCAGAGGACTTTGTGTGAAACAGAAACAAATCCTTGTCATTGTATGTTACTGAGATGGGATGTTTGTCACTGTAGCATGACCTAGCCTATCCTGGCTGATGCATAGGTTAACTGAAACCCAAAAGTCAGCTGTTGGAAGCAGGAAGTAAGAAAACTGCTGCAAGCAGTCGGAGCAGTATGTGGAAAGTCAAGAAGGTGAGAAAGAGAATGGTACATTCTGTGACCTGAGGGAAGTACAGAAAACTAACTGGTGGTGGGGATGGGTGTATTGAAGGGATGAGGGACAAGAAACAAGACCAAAGAATCTTGTCAGCCATATTTAAGAGTTTGGGCAATTTTGCCCTAGCCGGTTTGGCTCAGTGGATAGAGTGTCAGCCCGAGGACTGAAGGGTCCTGGGCTCAATTCTGGTCAAGGGTATGTACCTTGGTTGCAGGTTCCCTGGCCCTGGACTGGGTATGTGCAGGAGGTAACCAATTGGTGTTGAAGGAGACCTTTGGTGAAGGAGACTAACAACATGGCTCAACTAGCAACCAGAAACACAAAGTTCCTCTCTGTCTCTCCCTTTCCCTTCCACTCTCTCTAAAAATCAATGGAAAAATAACCTCAGGTAAGGATTAACAACAACAACAAAAGAGTTTGGGCAATTTTTAGACCATGATTTCTGTAAGGGCCAGACTACAATTTATTCTACCCACTGTGGAGTTCAGGGTGGGACAAGCAGGCACCAAATGCTGTCGATGGCTTTGCTCCCAAATTGAATTCTAACATTCATTTTTTTTCACATGTAAAATTTTATTCCCCTTACTAATTATTTTTCAGGTTCAAGGAAGGGTATCAGAGATATTTGAAAATTGGACATTAATAAAAATAAAGTGGCTGGTCTACTAACAGAGACTTCATGAATATTTATCAAATGATTAAAAGCATGAATAAATAGAAGGCCTGTTTTAATACGGCCACTAAACTGAATGCATCTTTTGGTTACACAAATATAAGTGGAGAAATCTCCATTATTTTGATTTTGATTAATGCCCAATACTGTGCTTACTAAAGCAGGGCCCACATGTTATACACATGCTCCAATCATTCATGAAGTTCATAAGAGATTAATAAACTATATCATATCAACATCACTATAATTCTATTGAATTGCTCCTTCTCACTAGAGTTGATATTCATAATTTCATAACATTCCATACCCTATTGATCTTCAGACCCTGGTTTATGAAATTACCTCATCCTCTAAACAAATATTAATGAGCGATCTTTATCCCTTGAATGTGGAAGTATTGCTCCAACCCAAAAAAGCTAAAAATAGAGAATTGGCCTTTTAAGTATCATGAGCACTAGATGCAGAAAGAAAAAAAAAAAAAAGCTCCTGGGTGAGAACTTTTATATGCACTTAAAAATACAAACTGGAAAGGAGAAAATGTTAAAAGAGAGTGACTATTGCACAAAGTTCCATGAAGCAAGTTATTTATGATGCTGCCTCTAAAACTCCTGACCCTAGAGTCAATTTGTAAATCAATTGGAAACCAATATCATCTGGAGTGCAACCCATACATTCTAATTTAGAACCAGCTGGATGTGGAAAAGGGAAGAAGGGTTTGTCCCTTCTCATTTACATTCTGCCCAGGACAGATTTTAATGTTTCTTCAAAAAGTTAAAAATGGAACTGCCATTTGACCCAGTGATCCCACTTCTAGGACTATATCCCAAGAAACTAGAAACACCAATCAGAAAGGATATATGCACCCCTATGTTCATAGCAGCACAATTTATAATAGCTAAGATTTGTAAACAGCATAAGTGCCCATCAGCAGATGAATAGATTAGAAAACTGTGGTACATATACACAGTGGAATGCTCTGGTGCTGTAGAAAGGAAGCATTTGCACCCTGTGCAATGGAGTGGAAAGCTTGTCCTAGGGGGTGGGAATGAGGGGGGCGGGGTCAATCGGGGAAAAAGGAGACATATGTGAAACTTTAGATAATAACAAAAAGGATACATATCATCCCCATGGTTCAAACCAGTTACTCATATCAATTCTTTGTCACATTTTTCTTTAAAAAACCTTTTTTTAATGAAAAAAACTTAAAGCATGTACCAGACAATAGCATAATGAACCCCCACATACCCAACCTGCAGCTTTACCATTACCAACTAATGGCTAATCTTATTGCATTTATATATCCGATTCAGAGCTCCTCTCCCATGATATTTTGAAGTCAATTACATGTAATTTGTAAATATTTCAGAAAGTAGAAGGTTCTTGTTTTCAGATAAGAAATTCACCACTCTTCCTCCCAATTCTCTCAGATGAGGACAACAGCAAGTTACCTGGTGGTGCCATTTACAGAGCCTGCTCTTTTTGCAGGCTGATCTGAGGAACATACCTTGGCACAATACCCATGTGTCCCATCTCAGGAACTCTACTCCTACATGGCAGGCAGGAAAAATGATGACCCATAGACATCATTCAACCAGTCTCAACACTCTTCTGTTTCATGGTAGAATCATCAGGGATCCAAATGCTTTTCATTAATTGTCAGTTTTTGCTTATATTTCCTGGTGGTATATTTCTGTTATTGATTTTTTTGGTTTAATACACTGTAGCCTGAGATCTTACCCTGTATGATTTCAGTCCTTAATTTACTGCGACTTGTTCATACTTTGGAACATTGGTCTATTTTGGTTAATGACCATGAGATTTCCACAGGTATTTACAAATGTCAATTAGGTAGTGTTAGCTAATAATGTACAGTTTTCCCCCACTATCCAAGAGTAGAACTTTCCTATGAAATCTTTCCTAAGCTGAAATGGCATAAAGCAAAGAAGCAATTACCATTAATTGATACGGAAAAATGTTGAGTGTTCCCAGACCCCCCCATATAATCTATCAAATCATACAAAATAACATATAAAGCTTAAAATAAC
>NW_006282518.1:1097293-1109481 GCF_000327345.1 Myotis davidii | reverse complement strand
CCTGTATAAAGTAGAAACGGTGTATGTATAGTTTAATTTCACTTACCAGAATTGAGAAGACAGCGAGCACACTGTAAGGCTGAGAGGTAGTGATGATGGTCTGTTAAGTTGAGTTGCAGGAGGCTACAGTGGTGGGAGGTACAGGAGGTGTAAAAGAGAGAGGAAGAGGGTCAACTATTAACATCTAGTCATCTAAATCCATCAGAACAGGTAGGTCACTAATGTCTATACCTTTTCCATGTCTGCCTGCCTCGAGTCCAAGGTTGAGTTTTGTCGTCTGCTATGGCTGATGTGAAAGGCCTGAAATGCAACAGTGTGCTTGACTGCTTAGCCTCATGCATTTTTCTATCATACTAGTACATATCTTTGTAGGCACTCAAAACATTCTGCAAACCTGCCTGTATAAAGTAGAATGTGCCCTTTCAAAATTAAAGTCAGACTTTTCTGCAATCATTGCAGCACTGTCTATTGTAGCAAAAATCTCACAAAAATGACTCATGTTCAGTTCCTGGATGACTTCACCCATCAATCCACTCAAGCAATAGACTCTCCATTTTTTCCCACTGCTGGATGCTAAGAGACCACTTTGCTACTAACAGAACCAATAGTAACTTTGGCAGCGTTCAAGATTCTTTCTCTCTGTGTGTAAATAGTGTAAATGGTGGTCCCAGGCCAATTCATCACACACACAATGCCTTTATTTTGTTCACCAAGATCGAAACAATTACATTTAGTTTTATGTTAAGCCTAATACCCTTACACTCTCTCTCAGGCTTTTCTGATACCTTGGGACACATCTTGCTAACAGAGGCACAAAATAAATTGATATAAAGCACAGATACTCACAGACACAGTTCAAAGTGATGGTGGCTGTATGTTGAGATGCTGAGTATAGGGAAGGAGCCTGCTGGTGGGGCCACTCTCGCTGCTGGGGATCATGCTGTTTATATGACGGTTGGTTCACTGCAAAGCAAATGTTGACCATTTTTCGCCTTTTTTGTTAAAGCAAAAGCCATCTTCTGATTTCTTTTAGTTAGCAAAAATAGGTACTGAAGTGGCATAAATTGAACTTGTGAAAAGCAGGGAATACCTGTATTTAAATTTTTTATATCTCTACTGATTTTTTGCTACTTGTTCTAGCAGTTAATGAGAAAGAAGTTTAAATGCGTGCAACTAAGATTATTGATCTATCTCTACTTTTAGTTCTGTCAGGTTTTCCTTTATAGATTTTAAAGCTATGTTACTAGAAGCACATTCATGTTTAGGATCATTATGCTGTTTGTCCTGTTGAGATGATTCTCTTATCACTATGGATTGTCCTCATCTCTAGTAATAGTTTTTTCCCTAAAGTCTACTTTGTCTGGCATTCATGTGCCCAGAGAATTTTCTTTCCAGTATATCTTTCTCATTCTTTAATTTTTCATATGATATTTTGTCCCAGATGCTAAGCTTTATCATTTAAGGTGGGGTCCACCATATCACTTTAGTGTAAAGATATATTTTGCCCTCTGAAATTAATAGACAATCGGTGACATGACACTTTGAGATTATATGAATATCTTGTTACCAAACAACCTCATTTATTGGTTTTAGTGTCCTTTGATGACTTTTGCCTGAATCAATTATGTAACTGGCTATAAAATGGTGATTTTTGAAATCTATCATTCATTCTATATGTCTAAGCTGATAGTCCTGTGTAAAGAAGAGCTTTCCCTCCCCCCACCTTTACATATAGTGTTACTATGGACTCACTGATATCCTTTTGTAATAACCCATTACCATCATTACTCATTGTGATATCAAATTATCCCAAAATCAGCCAGTGGGAGTCCCCTCCAGTCAGCTTGTGTTCTTCTGACGCATCCCTATTCTTCTTTGAGTACTTCCTTGCTTTCTGCACTCGAGGGTGCTCCAGATTCACCTTATTCCTTCCCTCCCCCATGCCTGGATCAGCCATTTCTCCAAGGAGGGTTGTGGTCTTCATGGTGGTATCCAGCAGTCAGTAGTGCACAGGGTGTCCAAGGCCCAGGGATAACACTGATAGTGTCTGTATGGTTCCGGCATTGGATTGTGATTTGGGGCATCTTTCCTGGCTTCAGAGTCTCCCACGCATATTTTTTTGGCCCACTGGGAATTTTATGAGCCACCCAATACCATTTAATCATTCCGGGTGCATTTAAATGAACCAGAGTGACTGTTGCTTGCAGCCCAAAACTTGATTGATACAAGTATCAAAGGATTCACATTATAAGCCTGAACTCTCTGTTCTCTGGTGGCTGTGGATAATCCAGAGCCGGTGTAAAAGCCTGATGTGATAATGGCTCACCGGAGCAGGCTTGATAAAATTGAATAGCACTTTTCAGTTCCATGGTACTTTAAGCATCATCTTTTATACCCTGACATGTTTGAGAGATGTATTATTTTCCTCATTTGAAAGATAGAACTTGAAATAAATGTTATAAGAATATGTATTAGAACTAAACTGTTTTAAGATAAAAGGCATGCTGGAAACTCAAGTAAAAAAATAGAAAAAATATATCTAGATAATTTTTTTGAATTCTCATCAAGAAGCCAAATCAACAAGAGCATCCCAATGTTACTATCAAAAGCTAGAACTGACTTAATTGCCCCAATTGGCCATTTATCTGCAGAGAGTTATACATTGAATTCATGAAGCTACTCCAACAATAATTAAAAAATAGAGTGTGGAGTAAAATTAAACAGGCATAAATTATCGAGTTGAAATGTTAATTTCAAATAATGGTGATTTGTCACAGCCAATTGAATTAAAAATCTGATCTACATTAACTTCACTCTATCTTTGTAAACTCCCTATAACTACTCTTTATATTCTCACATGTTTTGTCTCGGTTCAGTGATTCTCCCAAGAGGGTGAATTACCTGGAGGTGGCGTGAAATAGTATATCCAAGTGTATTAGTTATCACTTGCTGTATAACAAAATACCCCATGTCTGAGTGGCTTAAAACAACACACATTTATGATCTTAGCATTTCTGTGGGTCAGGAGTCTGGGCATGGCTTTATGGTCTTTTATGAGGTTGCAATCAAGGTGTTGGCAGCCCTGGGTTTACAATCTCATCTGGATGTGTGTTAGGGGAAGGACTTGTTTACAAGCTCACTCTGTGGCGGGCAGCACTCTGTTCTCTGCTGGCTGTTGGCTAAGGCTGCTCTCAGCTTCTCCCGCATGACCACTTGCTCCATCAAAACCTGCAAATGGAAAAGTCAATAGAAATGAGCAAGATAGAAATCGCAATCATTTGTAACTAATCATGAAAGTGACATCTCATCACCTTTGCCATATTTGGGGGTAGAAGCAAGTCAGAGGTCCCAGCCACACTCAAGGAAAGAGGATAGCACCAAGGCATACACACAAGGACATGGGGAATCATTGAGGGCCATTTTAGAAAGCAGCCTGCTACACCAAGGGCACAGGTCTAAATGGAGCCTTGGGGCAGTCCTTCAAAAATGGGATGTTTCCAGTGAGGTGGAAAACAAATCTTGGCATTACTGTGATCTACATACATATCTGAATCATTCTTCCTTGGCTTTCTAAAAAGTGAGCGCTTTGGCGAAACTGGAATTGCTGAACATTTTTGTTGTTTATTTTTGAGGATGAATATTTCTTAAAACATACATTTAAATAAGTCAATTGTCATTTTAAAATGGTATTAGTTTAGAGACTAAATTTTATGCACCCCAGAACCATATCTACACAGGGACAGGGAAGGATAGAGAAATATCCTGTATTAGTTTTTGCTGTATATAAATATAAAATATTTATCAGCTTAAAAGTATTATCACTGATCTTCCTGGTGCTCCTTTCCACCATTCTACCACCCCATGCTGTGTATTTTTATTATTTTCCGTGTCAGCTAACACTTAGCTAAAATTTTCTCTGACGAAGGGCTTTGTACTTCATCAGGAATCTCTTTCATTAGGTAAATTCCTTGATTTTACCCTTTGAAATATTCCACACACTTTTCCTAAGCCATGCTTTTCTTCTCTTTTATGATGCTATTTGTCTTTAAAGTGCCAAGCCCTACCTTTGTGAGTTAAGGAAGGTGCCAGAAGGAGAGAAAGCTGTGGCCTCCAATATCTGGAAGGACACTTTATCTGGTTGGGTGAGAAACATAAGATATGTGGGGGTGGAGTGGGGGGTTGATTCCAGGAAGTAAGTGCCCCTCATCCTAGGTAATTGTCCCTACTCTACCACCAGCATGCGAGGGGCCAGTCGTAGTGGTGCAAAGGTGGCTGGAACTGGAGGTTTCGGTGACACATGGGAGAAGGTGGGAAGCACAGGACCTGGGGCAGGAGCACCAGGAATATCAGAAAAGCAACCTTGGAGGAATTCAGAAAGGGTAAGTTACAAGACTTCACAGGTCAGCCATCAAAGGGTAGGATGAGGAGGCTCGAAACCACCAGTGAGAAAAGAAAAAATACAACCACCCGACCCTGGAAAGTGGGGAAAGAAAGGTGTTAGGTGGTGTGAAGTATGAGCACCCTCATTGTCCATAAGGAATCAATTCTGCCTAAAATTGGAAAAGGTAGTTAAAAAATCCAACTCCAACAAATTAATAATAGTTTTAGAATCTTTTTTCTTAAATTCAGGAGTATCTTAGGAAATAATATAATGTGGTGAAGGCATATTGATTAGGAATTAGTTTCACTTCAATGTAACTTTTTTCCTGTGGTATCCAAGTAAAATTAAAAGCAACATTTTAATTAAAGTAACATTTAACTATTTTATTTTTACTAAGAAATGGAATTTGCTTAAAATCCTACCTATCTGTGTATGTCTAACTATCTACTAATCCATCTTTTTGTGTTAGCCTCAGTCCTTGTCTGGAACTCACCTTAATGTCAGTGAGAATTGCTTCTAGATGGTGTTTTGTGGGTGAATGTCAACTTCTTTAATTTTATACTTTTCTAAACTATTTTTCAAAATAAGCATGTATAATGTTGACAAATATAAGAAGGCTACTTTTTTTAGGCAAGAAAAAGTAAGAGGGGAGAGGGAGAGGAAGAGGGAGAGACAGACACCCTGGAAGTATATTAACAGTTTATTCTGTGTATAAATGTGGACAATTTTTACTTTGTCCTTTACACTTCGTTTAATTTAAATGTTCAGAAAACAGTTTTTGTGTGTGTCTGTGTTGTCAAGGACATGGACACTTTTTCTCCCAAAGGACAATTGTGAATAGCAGGACCACTATTAAGAGAGGCATTGTAAAATGTTTTTACTTTGCAAAACAATCTTCATAATGAGAAGCTGGGGATGAATCCATGGCACAGTCTCCTATAACTATTCATGCACAATCCTGAGGGAGTTTATGGGTAAGGTTTATAGGACAGGGGTGTACTGCTTGAGTGTTGCTTCTCGTGGGTGAATTACATACTGGGGGTCTCACTCAATATTCTTCCCCTGGCAAGCAGGTGGCCACCTGGGGTATTAACCCAGTGAGGCTCCAAGGAGGTGAGCATATTGACTTAGAACTGGTCACGTGGACATGCTTCTATTTACCTGGGAAAATGCAGCGGCCTTAGGTTTTGTTATTAGAGTTACCCTTTGAGGTTCATACCTACAAAACTTGCAGATGTAAGCCTTGTGTAAATTTTAAATACTCTTGTAAAAACTAAGTAAATGTCAACTTTGAAGTTTCTGGTATTGTAACAGTTTCTTTGGAGAAGTGTTAAGCTTATCATAAAAGGAATTCCTGTGAGAAGAAACACCCATCTCTGTTTTTTTTTTTTTTTTGAAAAGCCACTGAAAGCTGTGAGGGGATTTTGGGCTTCAACAGATTTTAGTGTGTAACAATTGAGAAAGAACCCCTATGCATGTTTCCTGTTTAACATATCATGTCACTATGGATGAATAAATCAGTTAATAAATAAAATGCATCGAAGAAATAGAACATTATTTTGCAAGATCCCAAGACTCAAATCAGGGAAATAGCAGATTCATGATAGCTGATCAAGGGTTGACTAAGTGACCACAATGGGTTGGAAATTTATACTATCACTAGGAGAGACCATCAAGAAGCTGGAATGAGTTTCGAAGCCCATTACTGGCATCAGCCAATCAGAATGGTGGAGCTGGAAGAGACTCCAGCTGCAAATGAAGGGAAGACTTTGGACAAGCTGTTCTCTGGGCAAAGCCTTGTGGGAAATCTTGGATTTCCACATAATGGGTGGTGAGTTTCCAAATTAGAGGAATAGTTCTTACTTCCTATTTGGTGGAGGAAACTGGTTGTGGCAATTCAGACATCTAGCAATTTTGAGAAACTCGGTCTCAGCTCTAAATGCATCAAAAACCAGTGAAGCAAGACCCACTTGGATGGTTCTGGGGCTGATTTCCTCTCTACTTGCAGGAGCTTAGGGACAATCTGGCTCAGTCAGTTTAGTTATCTCAATGAACTGACAGGCTGATACCAGTTACCGGTCTGAAGGCTTCCTCTTTCTACAAGGCACTCATCTACCAGGAAGCTTCCACTATGTTACATCATCGAATGTCCCCTGGCTTCCTGACCTTAGAAATACAGTATGTGGGGCATCCTGGGGAGGGAAGGGCCCTCACTGCTGGAATGCTGGCCATGGTAAGCACTGAGATAATGCACGTGCTTTGCTACTCTTGATACCTTTTTCCTCAATAAACACTATTTTTTATTGCACCATGTGTTGCTAGCAGTGTGTATTCTGACAATAGTCAGAAACTTGATTTTTATTTTTAGAGCTTCATCTCCCAGTATATTTACTCGTACCACAAAGCAAATGGTGCTTATTCAAGTGTACAGCAATGCTCCATGTTCCCATCTAACAAAGCTCACTTAAATTTACAACCAGACTGATGTTGCATCTGATGTGTAATCCAAGTAAGGCTGGTTAACTATGACCATGAGCAACCTCAGGACTTGAAGCTTTCAAAGCTTTATTTCTTTTATCAGTACATTCCCAGGTTAGTTGCTCACAAAAATATGATCAGACTTTCCAAAAGTCTAATCAAAGGAACTGTCCCTAAATCTTATTGTTACACTTTAATTCCTTCTGATTTGTGACAGTCATATAAAGGCAATATTCTTTGTTATTATTGATTACATATTGAATATCATATATAATTTTCTCTCCCAAATAAAAGACAATACTTATCATTGTAGAGAATTTGGTATATATAGGAAAGCACAAAGAGAAAAATATCCCCTGTAATACTCCCTAGAGATAACCACTCTTTTCATTTGAATGTATATCCTTCTAGTCTTTCCCCCTGTAGCTTTTCCAGTGTGTGTAGATTTATTTAGAATAATACTATAATTACTTTTTTGTAGCCTGATTCTTTCATTTGTTAATAATATATTATGGGCATTTTCCACATCATTAAATATTCTTCTAAAATAATTTTAAAGATTGCCTTATAGACTACCATTTGGATCTTTCTTGAATTTCACGTTTGAAAAAATGTTTATAAATAATCTGATATTAAACATCCTTGTATATAAATATTGTATACT
Source organism: Myotis davidii (assembly GCF_000327345.1). NCBI lineage: Eukaryota > Metazoa > Chordata > Mammalia > Chiroptera > Vespertilionidae > Myotis > Myotis davidii. Next base: position 1,101,958 of record NW_006282518.1, on the reverse strand, counting down.
CATCTGATTATTTACCTCAATCAAATACCTTGATATAGAATTGTTGGTTAATGGGTCTGAGTAAGTCTCAGGAAGACCAATTATTTCCCCTTTGTAGATGTTTTTTGTTGACTTCCTGGATACTTGAATGAGTTTTTTTAAAAAAATATTTTATTGATTTTTTTACAGAGAGGAAGGGAGAAGGATAGAAAGTTAGAAACATCGACGAGAGAGAAACATCGATCAGCTGCCTCCTGCACACCCCCCATTGGGGATGTGCCCGCAACCAAGGTACATGCTCTTGACCGGAATCGAACCCAGGACCCTTCAGTCCCCAGGCTGACGCTCTGAGCCAAACTGGGTAGGGCGAGTTTTTTTCTTTTATTTCAAAGTTCAAAAGCTTAAAAGGAGAATATATTTCAGTGTTGAATGTTCTATATTATATTTTCCAGAATGAAGTGTAAACTTTCAATCAGCATATTAATTTATTTCAGTATTTCAGGGAGATTCTCTTGTAAAATATTGATGAACATACCTTCTTTTATTAGTGGGCTTCTCTATGCCAGGGACATCAATTAACCTTAAATTAAATTAGATCATCATTATTTGTCTTCCACATATATTCACTTCTTTTTAAATATCTTCAACTCCTATCTTTTCATCTATATTCCTGTGATTATCCCAAGTATAGCTCTAAGCCACAATTAGGTTTTAGCTGATAACTCTATGAATATTTAAAAACATAAGAAAAAATATCCATAGTCCTATACAGGTTAAAAATATAGATGAGAACAAAGTTACCTAGTTCATCCAGTTATGATTACTGATATTATTGGCTCATATCCTTTCAGACTTATCTTGGCTACCCAAGCGCTCTTCTTTATATGCCTAACTTTTAAAAATGTGTTCTTTTCAATCTAGAAATTCCATTCATGGCCTTTACTTTATAGAAACAATCACACAGTATTTCAAAGAGGTTTGCATAAGGATGCTCCATTCACCTTAATTTATAAAAGTGAAAACCTGGGCATAATCTGAATCTATTAGAAGAAGATTTGTTAAACTTTGCTATATTCAGATAAATAACCACACAAATATTATAAAGGGTGCCTATATCTACATACATTTACTTGTGATTATCCCCATAACATATGATTAAGTGAACATTTTGGCTTCAAAATAGCACATGTGATGTGATCTCACCCATGCAAAATTTTATTCCAAATCCACATGAATGTGTAAATTCTCCATTAAGTAACAGTCACCAGTGATAGTGGTAGTTGTTACTGAATGAAAGAACTTTCAGGTATTTCTGGTATTTTTGCTTTCTTCATTATTTCTATCTGTTTGGGTCATAATTTTGAAATTTCTATGTTTGAAAAGAGATGGGGAAAATTAACAATATAGTTTAAGGGGAAAATGTGTATATGTTAGAAAAATGCTAACAATGTTTACTTTATATTATTATGCAATGAGGTAACTGTAAGAAATATTCCACACTGACATAGAGTGTCATTACCAGGCCACCAGGGCTTTGGGTGCACCCTCCAATTAGCATTCACAGGCTTATATGATGTACTCCATTTACAATGTCAAGTTGTAAAAACTATTCAATGTTTAATGTCTATTAACATCTATACTGCACAAACTCATTCTCCAGGGATTCGCGAGTGAAACACACACACACGTTTTGCAAAATCCCTTTGTGCTGTTTATTTTAATCTCAGAATATGATCGCAAGGATAACTTCATTTGTTATTTTTCCTGTTACAGCACTTCCCAGCACATTGCAGAATCATACACCAGGGGATTCTGGAAACCCAAGTTCCAGGCCCCCACTCTGTCCTGAAGTAACTGTGAGTACTTTTGAGCAAATGTTATAGGGGGGAATCCTGGGTAAAATCCCATCACAGAGCATGAACCAATTGATTCCTCTCATGTAATGATTTTTTCCTTCCTACAGGAACATAAATTACTAATGAACGGTGGCTTAATACATTAATATATTGTACCAATCAATCCTTGCTGTTAAATACCATAGTTCAAGGGGCACTCTATGCTTTTCTGTAGGATGCTTGTATATTTGCACAGAGGGAGAATGAACAATACCTGAATGAAAGTCATTTTTCTAGGTCCATGTATATTTCCCTAAGGTATTTAGGGTACCTATCTATGTTTATTATTTATAATGTACCAAGTGCTGTTATGAATGAACACATTCCACACCCCTCTCCTATGTACTTCTAGGATGAGAAAGCTGAAACTGAGAAATCAGGTAAATTGTCACATGTTAAACGGCTTGAGAATGGTAGGGTCAGGATTTGAACCTGGACATGTTGCCCCCAGAACTCACACTTTTAACACTATACTAAATGTATTTCTTTCTGCAGAGGGGTGAATTGCTGATGGAGCCAACTGCTTGCTAGGCTCAGAGGAATAAGAGACCTATGAGTGAGACAGGGACAGACTGGATGAGAGAGAACGAGCAGAGCAGGTCCATGCAGTCACCCTAAGTCTTATTTGGATAGGAGTGTGCCCAGGGCTTGCCATCCCTCAGTAGTGTTATTCTACAATGTCCACCTAAAGGGTAGGGGTTGGGGGATGTTGGTTGATCCTAGTGGGTGGACAGAGAAGGAGTGAAAGTGAGTAGATTCCAACCTCCCTCACAGTACCTATCAACTTGGTCTTGTGATTTGTCGATGTACTGAGCTTTGGGCATTGGAGCAGTGCCTCTGGGTCACCAGTGGTTAGCCAGCTCACTGCTTAATGGGCAACATGTTTTCCCAGCATTCGCAGCAAGCTTTATCTGGGTAAAATGTGTCTGATGCGCATGGTATCATCAATAGCTGGTATTGCTGGGACCACGGATATATTTGTCCAGCATTCTCCTGGAGCAGGAATACTGGGCTCTTAGAGCCTCCTGAGATGTAAGCAAATGTCACTGACCTTCTGTTAGTCTAAAGTGGGCATAGCAGATGCAGTGAGCCACACCCCTTGACTCCTTTTACCATGTTTGTGCCCACTTCTTTCCGGTGGGGGGCCTTAATCCCCAAGAACCAACACCTGCATATTCCTGCTAGAGACCTGCCCCTGGCTGCTGTGATTGTGCAAAGACAGAGCTGGAGGCACCCTCATGGGTAGCTCTTGACCAATGACTTACAGTCCAGGAAAAGCAACACTGTGCTCCTGATGGGGACAACTCTGAGGTGTGACCTGCACTGTCCCCAGAGCTCCCTCAGGACCAAGACCAAGATACCTTCCAGGGGCTTTGCTGGCTGTGGCACCCCTGCTTGGCTTTCTTCCCTTCCTAGGCCCCCTTCACTTCTACCTTAGTGGGTTTCCCTGCAATAAAAGCTCAGACCATTTCTAAGTCTGCCCTGGTGTTTACTTTCTATCAGATTACCATAGCTCCTCTGCCCAGTACAGGCTCTGTCAGTCAGGGACTTATATATAAAAACTAGAGGCACAGTGCATAAAATTCATGCACAGCTAGGGTCCCTAGTGGCTGCTGGCTGGGACCTCCCTTCCCCTGGCTGCTTGCTGCCGCCCATGGCCTCCCTTTGCACCTGCCTTGGCCTGGCACGGCCTGCTCACCTGCTCCACTATCCCACCAGGGTCCTACTCTCGTCAGGGCCTATCGGGGCCGGCAGTGCCTCCACTGCCGCCTGCTGCCAGTGTCGTGTCACCGACGCCTGCTGTGTCCCGCGCTGCCCCCTGGTGGTCAGCGCATCTAACTCTGGGTTAGTCAGTGCCCAGTTGAACTCCCTAGGGGGCACTTTGCATATTAGCCTTTTATATATATAGATTAACTCTGGGTTAGTCAGTCTCCCGCCTGTGGGGACAATTTGCATATTAGCCATTTATTATATAGGACTAGAGGCCCAATGCACAAAATTCGTAAAAGGGTAGGACTTTGCAGCCCTGGCTGCCTTGGCCCTCACCCTTGCTGCCCCGGCTGCCCTGCCCTCGCAGCCCTGGCTTTGTCTGGAAGGTCTTCCGGACAGTCATTCTGCCGTTCGGCCATTTGGTCGATTTGCATATTATGCTTTTATTATTATAAATGCCTTGAAGGCTCCTCTGGGAATGAAAGGAGGTGCCTAAGACACGGTCAGGGAATAAGTAGGGATGTGTGCATTCTCCACTTCTATTTCACATGGAAGTTTTAGCCAGAGCAATCAGGCAAGAAAAAGAAGTAAAAGGCATCCAAACTGAAGTAATCACAGTTGACTTGAACTTATATATAGAAAGCCTAAAGATTTTACACACACGCACACACACACAGAAATGATAAATGCATCTAGCAAAATTGCAAGATACAAAACCAGCAGGCAAAAATCAGATTCATGGCTATATAGTAACAACAAATAATCCAAAAAAAGGAAATTAACAAAAACAATTTCACTTGTGACAGCAACAAAAAGAATGAAATACTTAGGAATTAACCAAGTTGGAGAAAGATTTGTACACTGAAAACTACAAAACACTGCTGAAAAAATTAAAAACACACACACACACACACACACACAAATAAATGGAAAGATATCATTGTTCATAGATCAGAAGACTTATTATTATTAAATGTCTATACTACCAAGGGACATCTACAGATTCAAAGCAATCCTTACCAAAATCTCTGATGGTTTTTGTAGAAATAGAATCCCCTGGAGGGCTTGATAAAACATGTAA
>NW_006282518.1:1089144-1097182 GCF_000327345.1 Myotis davidii | reverse complement strand
CGTTCCCAGGTGTGGTCTAGGAACCTACATTTTTAAATTCTCACCTGAGAATATGTTTTTTGAGTTTGTTTTTTTTTTTGAGAGAGAGAGAATCATTGATGTGAGAGAAACATCAATAGGTTACCTCCAATATGCATCCTGACGAGGAATCACACTCACAGCCTAAGTATGTGCTCTAACTGGGAATCAAGCCCGCAACCTTTCAGTGCATGGGATGATCAGAACCATGAATGGCTCATGACATCTCTCTTACTGAAAATGTTATTAGAGTTCCCGACTGCCTCTTTGAAAACCAAGTCACGTGCAAAGCTCAGTGGAAGCCACATGCATGAACACAGGTGAAGGGGGGACCTTGAGTGTGAGCTGTTGCAGAGTGAAGAAATGAACTCGAGGCCATCCCATATAGGAAGAAATATTAGAAAAAAACAGCAAACAGCTGGGCAGAGCTTCAAGCCATGTGAGGTGGGGATGGAAGGTGGGGTGGACTGCAGTAGTGGCCAGCTACTACTAGTTAATGTGACTAGTCATGAGGTAGGGGGCATGACACCAAAGAACCAAATGGATCCCACAGAATAAAGATTTCAGGTAAAGCTCACATTTAGATGGACCTGCAAATGGGATTTCAGGTGCCAATGGCTTTGAGCTGTGGCGTGCTGGGTTTGAAAGGACCCTGGAGTTCACTTAATTCTCCACAAGAGCCCTGAAAGCCCCAAGGGGTGGAGGGGAGATGCCCAGCGTCAGCATTAGGCTGTCCTGCCTTCTAGGCCCCTCTATGCTACTGGCACACAGAGCTATCCATGCAGCAATCTGTTTTGTTCTGCACATTCTGCAAGTGGGTAATGGATGGCCTTTGGGGGATGTAATAGGTGCCACCCTTTCTGAAAAACCTGCTAGCTGTGTGTCTTGGGCTGGGTCCCCCAGAGGCAGGCAGGGATTCTTTCTGAGATGAGGATTCCTGCGAAAATCATTTATTAGAAAGTGTTCCCAGAAAAGATAGGTGTGTGTGTGTGTGTGTGTGTGTGTGTGTGTGTGTGTGTGTGTGTGAGAGGGGGCTTAGACTGGGAAGGGAAGCGTGTGACACCAAGGTCCTACAGAAGGTGACTATGGCTCAGTCCCATAGGGTAGCACCTAGAAAGGGAACTGCCACCCTACTCCTCAGGTGTTGGTTCAGGGTAGCCCCTGGAAGATGTAAATTGGTGGTGCTTTTGTTTTTGTTCATGTCCACAGGCAAGGTGGGCTCCAGGGACTCAACGGTGTCTGCCCACAAGGGGACACAGGTGCTGTCTGCTAGTAGCATAAGCAACTGGGATCGGTGTGCAGGTGGGGTTCTGACAGTCTGCTAAACTGTGTCATTTTGTACAGGTTTCCTAGCTTTTCCAAGCCTTGGGTAACCCTTCTTATGGCTTGGCACATTCTACTTCTACATTTTCTTTCAAGACTCTGAATTGATAGAAGTTCCTTATTTATGCTGTGACCAAATTTCTCTTTGTAACTTGTATCTACTCCTGGGTCCGCCCTCTATAGCCACAAGATCACTGTCCACTTCTGAAAGTTTAAAATAGTGATTTTTTAACCCCAGGGGTCCTTTTCTCTTAGCCTAAAATCTCCAGCCCTTTCACCTGTTCCCCATATGAGAAAGTATTTCCAGTCCCTAGCCCCTGCTGGCTGGCCTATCTGGGCATTCCCTGATTTATCCAAAAGCCTCTTAAAATGTGGCATCCAGACAGAAAATTAGGGCTGCAAGTACCTTCTGATCTGAATATTCAATCAAATGCTGTTCGGAAAAATGTGTTGCTTACCAAGTCATCAGCTTCAGTGACCTGCTGTTATTAACACCGTATTGTGGGGGTATTTATGTTAATGTGATTAGTCATGTGACATGGGGCAGAGGCCACTAACTTTTCCTATCCAAGTCTTTAATTTTTTTCTTTATTGATTAAGGTGTTACATATGTGTCCTTACCCTCCCCTACCTTCCTCTGAGGTTTGACGGTCTAAGTCTTTGACCTCTGATCTTTTGGAACTAGTGGGCTTCCTCTTTTTTGGGGGGAAATGTTGACAGCACACCCATAACAAGTCATTACTGAGAATAGCGAATTCAGGATATAGCAGAAATTACTAACAATCCTCTGTCACACTTTTGAGTGCATCAGAACTACCAGGAGGGATTGTTAAAGCAAATCACTGGGCTCTATGATCAGTTTCTGATGAGGTAGGTTTGAAGTAGGGCCAAGAATTTATAATTCTTAAGAGATTCCCAGATAATATTGCAGGGGACCACTGAGGACCACTGCTCTATTACATTTCCTGGCTGCTTGGACTCTGGTGTTATGAGTGTTGAGAAGGTTTTAGCCAAAGGAGGTAGAAGGAAAAACACATCTGTTTTGTGTACCTGTGCCAAGAGCAGTCATGTAGATATAATCTAATTTTAATAGTGGTATGAATGTAGAGTCAGTATCCTCCTTGTAAAAATAATAAAATGACACACAGGATTTAAATCACTTATTTAAAGTCACCTGAGGCAGATCTGAAATTGGAGCCCAGGTCTGTCTGACCCCAAAGCCCAGTCCTTCCTCACTTGCCACACTGTTCCTTAAGCCATCACCTGCTTGAGAATGTCAAAATCACTCATGATTAACACACACACACTCGCCTTGATACTCTTTTGCTTGAATTGCATGTCACAAACATACATTTCACATACACGCAAGAAAAGGTTTTGGAAGAGGGTAAAGAAAACATGAAATTTGTTTTCTAATGCATATCTGTTATTATTTGTAGTCATATTTTCCCAATTAACTTAGTTAATAAATCAATTTCTAATAACAGGCTTTCCATGGAAGTTGTCAGAAGCCATGTGTTGCCGAAATCGGTTTGGCTCAGTGGATAGAGCGTCGGCCTGCGGACTGTAGGGTCCCGGGTTCGATTCCGGTCAAGGGCATGTACCTGGGTTGCGGGCACATCCCCAGTGGGAGGTGTGCAGGAGGCAGCTGATCGATGTTTCTCTCCCATCGATGTTTCTAACTCTCTATATCTCTTCCTTCCTCTCTGTAAAAATTCAATAAAATATATTAAAAAAAAAAGAAGCCATGTGTTGAAAGGAAGCATAAAGGAGCCAATAATGATAGATCATAAAGAGTTAACCCGCCAAAACTGGATCCTAAATATCAAACAGGCACATTTTAGAATTTTACGGTTTTGAGAAAAGGTCCCCAATGCTATTATTATATACTAGAGGCCCGGTGTACGGATTCATGCACTGGTGGGGTCCCTTGGCCTGGCCTGTGGGTATCAAACCGAAACTGGCTCGCCGACATCCCCTGAGGGGTTCTGGATTGTGAGAGGGCACAGGCCAGGCTGAGGGACTCCACTAGTACACGATCGGGGGCCGGGGAGGGACCACAAGAGAGCTCCAGGGCATGTCTGGCCCATCTCTCCCAGTCCTGATTGGCTGGACCCCAGCAGCAAGCTAACCTACCGGCCAGAGCAGCTGCCCCTGGTGGTAAGTGTGTGTCATAGTGACTGGTCAAATGGTCAGACACTTAGTATATTAGGCTTTTATTATATAGGATAGATTTTTTTTCTTCCTTAAAAAGTGCATTACAAAATGGATGAACCTTGAAACATTATGCTAAGTCAAAGAAGTCAGTCAAAAAAGACCATTTATTGCATGATTCCATTTGTTGAACTATCCAGAATCTATAGAGAAAGAAAGTAGATTTATGGTTGCTTAGCAGTTGGGGGCTGGTAATGACAGTTAAAGGGCATGGGGTCTCTTTTTGCAGTGATGATAATATTCCAGAGTCTCTCTTTTTGAGGTTCTGGTGATGGTTACATAACTGTAAATATGCTAAGAACCACTGAACCATATGTTTTAAATGGGTGAATTGCATGATATGTGGATTATATCTCAATAAAGCTATTACCAAAAAAACACACATTTGCAACAAATATTATACATGGACATTTGTAGTTTTTGATTTTTTTCAATTCTTACAATTATTTTAGAGGTGAGAACTATGGAATTCAGGGAAAGTGGAACGCCATGGCTAACTAGCAGTGCCACCTTGATGTGGGAAGGGAGTGGGTGCTTGGAGGACTTTGGCTCTAGGTTATGTCACAGAAGGTGCAGATATATGGACCAACAGGGGGTGGGAGGTTCAGGGCAAATTGCAGCTTCCCAACAGACATACTGGAGTGTATAGCTGGGCCTTCAGCAGAAGCCCAGCCATACAAATTGGGGCATGGAGGACCTTTTGGGGCTCCTGGGGACTGACTGGATGCCAAGAGCCATGGGGGGCTGGTTTAGGTAAAGGATTCCAGCTGCAGGGAAGCACCAGGTAGTAAAGGTGGCTAGATGAGGTGGTTTGGCCTTTTCAGAAGAATTGAATTCACCTAGACTCCCAAGTTAGGGGGCCACCCAAAGTCACATCTGATTCCTAGGGATGTTAGTTCACAGCCTTACCAGGATGTGTCTTCAACCCAGCTGTGTGAAGGGAAGAAAGAGAACCAGAGAGAAGGAAGTAAATGTCCCAATCAAGTTCCTCTTAATAACCCCTTATTCCTCCCACCCATGTTGCCATTCCCTATATCCATTCAATTCAACATTAGTCATGACAAAGACCACGAGAGGGACTGGAGAAACAAAGGCCAAGAAACAACTCCTGCCTTCAAGGGGTTGATAGTCTAAAGGGGGAGGACAACTCATAAAGATCATTTTCAACATAATGATCAGATCCTGTGACATCTGCGCATTACCATGTGTTCAGGTTGGATTGCATGGTCTGCTTCTAGAAGGCCCAACTTAAGGCACACACCTACCACAACTAAAAAAATAACACACTGAAATGTTATTTAACATACTTAATATTTCACGGAAATTGAAGTATTTATACTTTCCATAAGCATTACTCAAAGGACAAAAATATTCTTGGATGAATTAAAATTTTCTAAACAAGACCTTGTAAACACATCCAATATGAAAATGTCTCCAGTTAACAGAGTTCATCATATCCTCAATGGCAAAACATGTTAAGGTGGCATGTTGGGTCAGCAATGAACACAAAATTGGAATGTAAAATTGGATTGTTGATGTCAAGAATTTAAAGTCTTCCCCCAGCATTTTATTCTCAAATGTGACATTTTGGATTCAACTGAATGCATGCTGATGGGCAGGTCTGCGCCAATTTGGGGTTAAAAGTACGCTGTTTAAATAGCTGTATTTAAATTTTATCACTCTGAAATTTGGCTTAAATAAATTGTGCTGCACTATTTTTATCATACATGAGGTCAGATAATGTAGTGGGGAGGGAGCAATAGATACTGGTCCAGACTTCGGAACTCAATATCCAAGTCACCCAGACAAACTGTAGTCCCTCTGGGGCTCATTTGCCACATTTGTTTAAAAAGAAAAACAAGAAATTGTGGAGTAAAGGGTGAGGGTTTGGCTAAAGTATCTCAAATATTCCTTCTAGCAAAATTCTATTAGGTTGAGTGAAGGTCATTTAATTTCATCATCCAGATAGATCTGTGCACAGTGAATCATATTGGTATTTTATTTTTGAAATAAGAATTTCAGTACTTAAAAAGGAAAAATCAACCATAAACCCATCTTAGCTCTAACATTAGTTAACTGGAACACTTTTAGCCTCTGAAATGTTAAGCAAGCCCTTAACCTGAGCCCCTACCTGCATTTTATAATTTGGATAATTTAAGTCACAAAGTAGTTCCATATCTGACAAGAAAGCAAAAATACTTTGACTAATATTTTATGCACTTCCAGAATTATTTCTAATTAGAGACCTTATACTGTAAGTACTAATGCATATCAGGCAAAAAATGATACAATTTTATCCTTCCTTGGGTCTTTTTTCTATGAAATAGAACCCCAACTGTTAGAAATGCAAGTTAATGCCCTCAAAAGGTTCACAGATGGCCAGAGGGGTTGCATTACAAAATAGAAAAATCCATTCTAGATGAAAGAAAAACACAGAGTAGCCTCCAAATTGGCCAAGAAAAGTTACTGTGATTACTTACTTATTTAAGAGCAGAACGAAGGAGATGGGAGAAATGTTTTCCTAATGTCTCAAGATTGGGGTGGTTTTAGTCATCATTTCTCTGCTGGGTGCATCTTATAAAAATAACTTCATGGGAGGGGGGGGGGCTAGGAAACTCCAGCCTTTACAGAGCTTAGCAACGTTACTGCCCATTATCTCATTGAAGATGTAACAGGCAGTAATTAGATCAGAGCCTGGAAAATCAAGGAGAGAAACTGATTTATTTAAGAATAATTTTCTTAAAGCAATTGGTCATCCCAAGGCAGAAAACTCAAGTCAGTCACCTACAATTTCCTTGTCCACCCTGTCAAGGGATGGGCCGGGCAGGGTGCAAGAACAGAAGCTGCAGGGAAGCGGGGATGGGAGCAAATTCCTGAATGCAACATGTGAGCCCCGCGGGAAAAGCGTAGAGCGGGTCAGAACCCTGCAAACTGAGTCCAGGTGAGGGTGTGCTACCTAGCACCGCTAGCTGGGAGCCCAGATTCCTCTGGGGTGTTCCCGCCATTGGCTCCTCTGAGCACCCAGGGCTCGAGGGTGCCAACGCGCAAAGTCGCCGCTTAATCCTCGCTCTCTCCGGATTAAAACACAAAGTTGGGAGCCGGAGGCTTCCTTCCTGGGACACCAGCGGGTAGACACTCCTCCAGCCCAGCCGGCCTCCCCTCCCCATAGGGACCCTGAATGGCTCGAGTCTCTCCAGTGAGCGCTTCTTCCCAAACCCCAATCGAGTTTCGGGGACCCCCTGGAGACCAGCGACTCTCTGAGTAGCCGGAGTCAGGTTCCAGGCCCCGGCCGCTTCCTCCAGTATCCAGGCTCTCGGTTCGCGTCCAGCAGCCGGGGCGCGGGGCGGGGCGCGCAGGGGAGGCCACGGCCGCGCGCTATTCTTGTCGCTGTGAGCTACCCGCCTGTTATGAGCAGCATCCAATCACGCCTCTGACTGCCCGCGCTGACCCGCACCCGCCCTCCCTAATCCCCTAGGCTTTGATTTGATCCTCTGCGCGGAACAAGCTCACCCCCCCATCCTGCCCCATAGCCAGTTGTCCCCTGCCCTCGCGGATGCCCGCAGAACCCGTCTTCTTCATCCACCCTCGGGAGGTCAGAGCCCTCGCCTCTACTCCCGGACGCCCCGAGGCGGGCGACATCTGCACATCTGAGCCGTCGGAGATCCAGTATCCGCGGGAGTAGGTCCACTAGCAGCTCAGCCCTTCCAGGTGATGGTACGCAGCCACTGCGGCCCCTGGCGCGCAGGTGTGTGCTCCCCAAATTGGGCCGGTGTGGGGGCTTTGGGCAATGCACTGGCAGCCTGGGAAGCTGCGGAAACCAAACCCTGTACCTCCAGGAAGCCTCGGTGCCCTCCACCACTAGGGGCTTCTGGAAGCCGTTCCAGACAGAATTGTCTCTGAGAGGGAGACGGGGAGATCTACGAATCTGATGAAGGAGCCCCTGGCTTTAAGCTGAGCAGGAAAAAAATGGGCCCCTGAGGCTTGCTCGTGGGGCCCCAGGATGCCTCAGGCCACGCCCGGTTGGCCCCAGCCCCCAGCCGGCTGCTTCCCACCCTGCGCAGCATGAGTTACTTCCTGTCTTACTGCAAAGCTCATGGCGGCGCGCTGCTCACTGGCTACCAGGCCCTGCGCGCCGAGGGCTTCCTGTGCGATGTGACTTTGGAGGCCCAGGGCAGCGAGTTCCCGGTACACAGGTCCCTCCTCGCGTGTTCCAGCGACTACTTCAGGGCCCTGTTCAAGAGCCACACCCTGGAATCCCGGGCACGCGTGATTCACCTGCACGTGCCGTCGGCCACCGGCCTGCAGCGCCTGCTGGACTTCATCTACACCGCCTGGCTGCCGCTCTCCATGGACACTGTGGAGGACACGCTGGAGGCCGCCAGCTACCTGCAAGTCACCGAGGCCCTGGGACTGTGTGGCCGCTACTTGGAGCGCCTGCTGGCTCTGGAGAACTGCTGCTTCGCTGCCAATGTGGCGGCGCGTT
>NW_006282518.1:1088426-1088962 GCF_000327345.1 Myotis davidii | reverse complement strand
CCCACTGCCCAGCGCCTGGCCCACTGTGCTGCGCTGCTGGAGCGGGTCCGCTTCGGCCTGATCCCCGTGGACGTGCTGCGGCCCGTGTACTCGGGCTCCGGCCTTGTGCTGCCCACTCGAGTCAAAGGCCTCATTATCCAGGCCCTCAACTACCATACAGCGCCCTCCCGCCAGCCACTCTTGCAGGGCGAGCAGACCAGCGTCCGGAGCCCACAAACCCGCATCTTATTGGTCGGGGGGCGCAGGGCGCGGGAGGCGGTGACTGAAGAGGTCATGGTCCCCCAAGGGGCAGCCAGGGGTAGGGGCGCCGCAGCAGAGCCAGAGGAGGAGGTGGCGGAGGAAGGAGAGCAAGTGGAGGAGGGAGAGGAGGAGGACGAGGACTGGGAGCTCACCCAGGACGTGGTGGCCTTCGATGTGTACAACCACGGCTGGCGCAGCCTCACGCAGCTCCCGGCACCGCTCCTGGGGCACAGCGTGTGCGCAGTTGGGAACTTCCTGTTCGTCCTGGGCGGGGAGAGCCCTTCCTGTGGGGCTAG
>NW_006282518.1:1065740-1087989 GCF_000327345.1 Myotis davidii | reverse complement strand
ATGACCTCGACCTGGACCGCTGGGAGGACATCGACTGCGCGCTGCCTTGGGCCTGGAGCGGCCTGCAGTGCGCGGTGCTGCAGCTGCCCGAGGGTGCTGACGAGGAGAGGGAGGGCGAGACTGGAGAGAATGGAGAGACTCCAGATGTCGTGTTGGGCTTAACGGGTTAGCGCGGTCTCAGATCCAAGGAGGAGAAAGTTGTGTCTGAGCACGTTTACAGAGCAACGAGTGGGCTTTTCCTAAGAATGGGACTCCGGGAACTGAGTGGCTTCTGAAGGTTAAGGGGGTAAATAAGTGTTTGGCCAAAGAGGAACATTTCCCTTTAAGCTGAGAAACGGAGACAGGAGGGGTCAAAATGAAGGACATGTGAACCAGCTTCAGTGAGCTAGTGATTTCTAGAAATTCTCATAATGCTGGGCCAGGGATGGGCTTTCGAAAATAAAATATGACCCTATTTTTCTTCTCATAGGTAAGTGTTTTCCTAGGTGCTAAACTGTGATTACATTTGTGCCAAATTGCCAAAAAAGGGTACTATAAGAAGGTATACACAAGACCCAGAAAATCATTAATTATAAAGGCTGTAATAAATAGTCCAAGAAAATGGCATTATCTGAATAAACAGTGAAGGAAAAGTGCCTTTGTTAAATGAGGAGAAATATGATTTTATGGTCTAGAACCCTGGTTCTGCTCTAGTTTAATATAAATATGGAACTGAGAGGGAAAAATGATCTCTACGAAAGCACCTTTTATTTATTTATTTTTATAAAAATAACCTGGCTTACTTTTTTTCTGTCCTTCATCCTTACTTACCCTTTACCTGCTTTTGTGCTGAGTTTAGGCAGTTTATTGCTTTTAAGTTTTATTTCAGCAACACTTAGCCATAATAATCAGGCTCCTTTGGTTAAGTGGGACATCAACAGAAACAAAACTTTATTTCTTTCATCCTTTTTAAATGTTCATTCTGAAGACATGCTGTAGGTTATATTTTAAAAATACAATTTATTTTTGTGCCCCCCTCCTAATTTCCCCAGAGTATCACAGAGAAAGAAAGGAGTCGGTGAAATGGTCAGTTTGCATCAAGGAAATGGGAAACCAGCTTGATTTTACAGGGGTTCAGAGAAGATGCTTATATACTGAACAGATACTTCTGGCTTGTTTCACCAGTGGAGTGGCAAAGTTAGAACTCATAACTGGGGAGGGGGGGGCGAAGGAGTTGGGGGAAAGGAGGGATGGTGGCTGTATGATTTGCAAGACAAAGAAATATGGTGAGGACTCTCTGAATAAAGTAGGTGCCTTATAAGGATTCATTAAGAGCTGAATTTATTTGACTTCAGTTTACAGTGCTGCCTCTCTCCTAGATTTGAAACTAATGCAATAAAATGTACAGATATATAGTGTTAAAAGGTCTCTTTCATGCTAGGCTAGCCACAAGTCTTTTAAAATTCATTAGTTTAATTGTACCATTTAAAACAACAGAGCTGACTTTACATAAGGAAAAGCTGCTTAGTAGCAACACAGCTAGTCTCTTCATCAACTGCTTGCTGTTTACAGGGCACAGCCTGTCCACTGTATTCATGACACATCCATCAGATACAGATATTTTTAAGTGAATGTACACATTTAGTCTAGTAAACAACAAGTCTAAATACCTGTAACAAGCACACTTCATTTTAGGACAAGAGGTTTTTTTGTTTGTTTTTTTACATATACAAAATCCCACAAATTTAATATGTGTCAATATCCATGCAGTAAATAAATGTTTTTACAAATAGGTTTTTTAAATGATAAAAATATTACACTGGACCCAAAATTCCATACAAACATGAATACATGATTTCTCATCCATTTTTGACTAAATAGAGGATTACTGAAAATGTGCTGTAGAAAGGCCACTTTCCTGTACAGTTGTGCAAAGTCTGCAAAACGATAGTGATTCAATGGTGGTTTCAAAAGCAAAGAAAAAGATCCCCGCTGTGGAGTTTTTACTTTCTCCTCTACAGCAAAAATATTCACTGGCATACATCTGAACTCTTAGTGATGAAAGTACATTCACTGAGCTGGACAGGCAACAGTATAAAGCTGATTAGAAGTAGAGTTTAGGATATAGAATAGTAAAGGAGGTTTCCTTCCTCCCGAAAAAACAGCAAATTGTGACTTGTACGTTATGCAGCCAGACACTAAAAAGCAGCACAGTCATTGTCATGCTGGGATCACTTTTAAAAAACGAGATGCTCATAAGTGGAAATATATGAAGAGGACGTTTTCATAGACTTCATCCACTTTAAAGAACAATTCACGAAGCCAGGAAAAAGCTCTATAAATTGTTTCTCTCACATAATGCAATGTAAAAGAACTCTGAATGGCCATCATCCTCTTGCTCCTCAGGAGAGAGGTACATTTTTATTTTGCAACATTGTTTTCTATATTATAACACACATCAACCTGTAATTAAACATATTTCATTTCCCTGCCTGAAGTATAATTCTGTAAGTTTAATTAATGGACTAGTGGGAAAATTGCAAACTAACTGGATAGTTGATTCATTTCAGTTTATACCTTGTAGCTTTTTTAAGAGTTGCAGTTTAAAAACACGAGTTTGGGCTGAAATTTTATATATATATATACCTGTTAGCTGCCTTTCTGGGTGAGTTAAGTGTGTTTTAAAAAATCCACTCTCAAATTCCTCTGTACACAATCAGCATATCATCACTACAAAAATAAAGGAAGATTTAAACCAAGAAAATAAAGCAGCTCTATCTTCAATTTTGGTCTTTGTTACAAAAACATCTTACAAAGCTTTGCCCTGATACACCGTTAAGTGTCCCCATATATTTGGAATAGTATTCCCATTAACCAGCTTTCACAAGTTAATAGACTATTAAGACGAATATTAGATACCTGAACTTTTCTTATGTTGATGCTCTTCTATTTTGCTTAACTCTTTTAGGCGCATCTACATTTCACAAAAATAAAACTACAGCTTACTTTGTGCAATGTTTAAGAAAATCCTCAGAACATTTTAATAAATATAAAAAAGGTTTAAATTCTTTCCCACCCGCAAGGATGTCTGCACCTGAAAAAATGTGGATTTCATTTTGAAGTCTTCTTTATATAAAATTAACTTAAAGGGAGAAAAGATGACCTTAGATAGAAAACTGCCATTTTGTATTTTTCTACTTGAGACCACCTGTCTTCAGAATAGTCTGCAAAAGTTCATTTTAAATCATTGAAGACAGTTGTTTTTGCACATGGTAAACATAAGCTGAGCACTAATTGCATATAAAATATACAAATGCTCATTAAAGACTGGTATTATGACCATATATGGTTTGTTTCATATAGTTTGGTAACACTGAAGTATAGCTTGTCAAGTGTCCCACACACTGACATAAAAACTACCTTATATACTTGTTCAAAGTACCAGAAGGTACCAGATGGACTGAAGACAGAATACACTTACACATGCGTTTCAATGTATGAATGAGTGTGTGTGAGAGAGGAAGTGATTACATCTACTTCAGAAGAAATACTTAATGGGTCATTTGAGGTGGTGTTTTGACAGATATCCAAGAAAAGATCGAGGTACATCTGCTTCCACTGTTGGAATTCTTTAGATGTCAAGTCTGGATTGTCTAGGACTTTATCAATAATGGCCACTTCCCCTTCTCTGGCCTGAAAAGCAAAATGATTCAATAGTTAAGATGTGGACAAACTTATGTTCAAGTTTAAGATAACAAGTTAATAGGCAAAAAATTAAAAAGCCCATAAGAAATGGCTCTGGTATATCCAAACTCAGCTATTTAGATTAAAATTCTAGTGTACTGTTTCTACCCCCAAGGTATGCCTTGTATTGCTTATTCTCTGTGGTTTATTTTTTTCTCATTTATCATCTCTACATACAGAAAACTTCCTCATTCTTTAAGATCCAGTTCACATGCCTCTAGTTTCCTAAAGCCTTCCTTCAACAGTTGGAAAAAATGTTCTCTCCCTCATTGATGCCCCCATAACACTTTATCACTGCCACTGAGTGGACTTACCACATTTTGTTTCGAGTTACTTTTACACTGGCCTTTCTCTCCTGCTAGGTGGTCAGTACCTATCTTTTATACGTCCAAGGAAGGGGCAGAGAAATCTAGGGAATGTTTTGCAAGAAGTGGGAAGGCACACTTCTGGACTAGCCAGACTTGAGAGGGAAAGACAACCACAACTAAGCAGTTGTTCTGGTCCTTGGGGCCAGACAGAGACAGGAGGGCTCTGACCAAGGATGCTTTGTGTCACCCTGTGCTTGGTGAGGGGCCTATTACAATTTCAGGAACCACATACCCAGGGTTGTTTGGGCAGTCATCTTTCTCTAATGGGAGATTTCCATTTTCTGTTCATTTCCCACACTGAAAAGTATAGGGCTCTATAGTTTTTGTTTGTTTGTTTTGTTTTTACCAATGAGGGGCATTTCTTTTCTTTTATAACAATTAAATTTATTGGAGTGACATTGGTTAATAAGATCATATAGGTTTCATGAGTACAATTCTATAATATATCATCTGTATATTGCGTTGTGTTCCCACCACCCAAAGTCAAATCATCTTCAGAGGGGCATTTATATACAGTGTCTTTTTTTTTTATCATCTTTCTTTGCCCCAGAGAGTAGAGCACAGCATCACATAGCTGGTGACTCATCAATACTCACTGAATGGAAAAAACTCTTTTGTTTTTGGCGGGGTGTGTGTGTGTGTGTGTGTGTGTGTGTGTGTGTGTAAGCTACAGAGCATGAAAGACAGGGGTGAGGGGCTGAGAGAAAGAGGGACAGGAGCAGGTCTCTAAGATATGTGAGCCTGACCTGCTTCCAAGTTCCTGCCTAGTGTTCTGACCAGGCAGTTAACTAGTAGATCTGAACATAGGGTGAGGGGTGGAGGGTGGGCCTGTTAGGTGAGAAGGTAAAGATATCTTTGGAGTAGGATTGGTCACGAGAATTATTCTTACAATATTATAGCTCTTTTTTAAAATCTGTAATAACGTCAACAATAAAAAACTTTAAAAAATTGGTCTTAGTTACCAAAGGCCATTAGGTTGTCCCATGGATTTGCAATAGCATTTGCATGAATGCCAGTGGAAAGATAATTGATTGAAAACTTGACTGCCTGTGACAGGAAATGTTTTCAAATAATGCATTTTCTATTTTATCTTTTTGTTATTCATTTATGTTTCAAAATCACAAAACCTCAGCAACGTACTATTTATCTGAAATATTTCCCAAAGGAGTCCTTTTGCTCTGTAGGATAGTTCCCCCTCCCTGTTTTTGATTTTCAAGGGTGCAGGGCCTGTTTACACACACTGAGAGTGAGTGTTTACTTTTTTGCCTCCTTGGATTTCCTGCCTCTCTGCTCCCCTCTCCTCCCCTCCTCCTCCCCGTTTGGTGGGTGGCATAATAACAAGACCAGAGACAATGTAAGAACTTGTGGAAATGTATGCTAGGAAAATAACGTGCGAATTGGGAATTGATAGTGTAAAGAGAACAATTATAGAATTTCTACAGAGAGCATGAATCACCATGGCTTCAGGAAATAGTCCTGAACTATCACAAACCCTTTTAGCACCCACTACTGCATTCCGCACGCATGCTGTGTTCTTCTAATAGCTATATTACTTATACTACATGGCGCATTTGTCTTAGGAAAACGAAAGACAGTAATAACACCAGCCTCGCAGTTTTGGAAAAAATAATGAATCATATCTTGTTTTCTCCTAGAACAAAGTCACATAACATTTACTCAGTGCTTTGAGACGTTAATGAAAAAGTTTAGATTATTTCCTCTTTACTAATACACTTATTATGCTATAAGAACAGCTTAGCTTCAGCTTCTTCCTATTTACCTATTCCTCACCTCCTTCCCATTGTCTATTTCTTCATCTGGTAATCACCTTTGAATTCAGGAATGAATCTCCTGAAATAAATTTCTCCTTCCATTTCCTATCTTACCTTTAAAGTGCTTTTGAGAATTCTCAGCCTGTGCAGTTTTTCATTCATCACAGGATCATTACATCTCTTTATGAATGATAGCTTGTATTCCATCTTGGTTGAAATGCGATGTTCTCCCAGTGGTGACAGACTGGCTTGCTCCAATGCCCTGTATAAATCTTGCAATGAGTCTCCTAACTTTTCTCCCCTACTTTCACCTGCAATGTCCAAAAAGAGAGAGAAATGAATCCAGTGTAATAAATAGTTATTCGATACTCCAGAAATCAACTAAAATATCATCTGAAAAAAACAGGATAATGAATGATTGGAAATACACTTTATTACATTAAAAAAAATCCCAACAAACCAACAGCTGCTAGTTACACTGAGTAAGATTAGCTCCAGGCAGCCAATTGTTTTAGGATGATCAAATAATAGGATGCTTTGACTAACAAAATATGCTCTGAGTAACAAATCACTGTAAATATCTCGAGTCCATTATAAGTTCAAAGAATTAGAGTACAAAAGGTACACAACACAGAAACAATCCTGCACATAATTTAATATGATAAAACGTTAATTAATATCCCTTATCATTATATTGGTAAGCATAGAAATACTGATTAATATAACTCTCCTGGTTTGGCAATAAACTGACTTTTAGATCTTTCCAGATTTCATAAAATAGAATGGCATTCATTGGAATTTATTTGATTATAAAATTCTTCCAATAGTGTGCCATCAATTATTAGGTTCAATGTGACTGCCATAATAATGTTCACCACATTGTAAGTATAATAAATGATCATGAATTATCAATAATAATGCTTTAATTAAATAAAATACGGGAATATGTTTATATTCAAATTGAGGAATTTGGCACATACAAAGAGTCTTGTAAGTATTTGTAAGACTTGGGAAGAAAACACTCCAATGAAATATTTTTGTGAAACAAATCTTAGAGACTAGACTAATTCAGGAAAGGGCCTTAGATCTATTTGAACAAGTCAAATTCCTATCCTGTTCTTTAATTGCTTGAATATTGGTGTCATATCTTTCTCAACAATGATAAACAAAGATGAACTTGACCATGGTAGAATGAAGGGCATTCCACATTTACTCCTTGGGCCAATACAATTAGTACTCCTCAAACAGGACTCTGGCTCTCTGTTAAAGAATTAGGGCTATATCATGTTTCCTTTAATGTTGTTCATTCTACCATAGTCCATGTGAATATTTTAGGTTTTCTGACATAGTTCAAAAAGATTCTCTGGTAATAATAGTAGTTAATATTTATAGGTGCCAAGAAAGAGGTAAATGTGTAACGTTCATAATCCTTACAATAAAACTAAGAGTAGATATACTTGATTTTCACTTTATAGCAGGGAAGTACCTTGGTCAAGATCACAGTAACTGATGGAGCTAGAATTCCAACTGGGCAGTCTAGCTCCAGAATCCATAATTTTAATAAGAATTCGGTACTGCCAATTTTGTTAATAATCATTTGGACTGTGTATTTAACAGTAAGTGCTAATGAATTTGTGAGACTCCCTTAAAGTGCAACATTCTTAAATTTTTTAAGAGTGTACCTAAAACCACCACCAAAGCCCACACTCACAGTACCTTAACTTAAAGGGATCGCCTTTAGGATTAAAAAGCCTCATTTAAGTCTCATGTTCAATTTTTGGCTCTGCTGCTGAGGTTAGCAACTATTAGTAGTATATTATTGAGTCCTGCCATTGGAAAGTTCCTTCTGTCCTTTTTATTATTGTTATCATCAGCACACGACAATTACTAATCCCATGAATTTTAACTTCCTAATCATATATCTACATTAGAACTATAATCTAAAAATACAAACATCCCTTTAAATAACAGCTTTAAAATTCTCTGTTGGCTCATCTATGAATGTTTGCAACACCTAGAAGATTCTGATGGACGGGTGGGTGGAGGACTATAAAAAGGAGTAACTACTTTGTGGGTTAAGAGCAAGATTGAAATGGGATAGGGAATTTTAACTGAGAATTGTTTGGAGCCAGGAAGGCACAAAATCATAAGGTCATTCAGAGTACCTAAATGGAGTTGTAAAAACAAGGATACATTTGAACAGCATAATTCCATTTCACAAAATCATAGGCCAGGAAAGGACCTTGAGGAATTATTTAGCAGTTATCGTTCTTTTAGCCTCAAGGCAAGACTGTATCCAAAGCTCAATGTAATTTCATAGAGCAGAGAGTGAGAGAGAAATGGGAGGCCTAACAGACGTCAATTATAGTAGTTTAGGTATCAGTGGCCTAATGTATTATTAGTTTCACAGTTTTTGAAAGAAGGTGGAGAAGAGAAGGGATTCAGTTTATAGTTTTAGGATTTAAGAGAGGCAGACTATTTTTACATAGTAAAGTTTTATTTACAAATAACCTTCCTCCATATTAGCTAAAACTGTAGGGAGTATATATTTTGTTTAAAAAAATTCTTACAGTTTTCTTTCTCCCCAGTTCTTAAAGTTTGTGAAATACTGGGCCAGTATGAAAATTAATTTTTTATAAAGTTTCGATGCAGTTTTAGTTTAAGAAGGATAAAAGTTACAAGCATAGCTATTAAATAAATAAAAACAGAAAGTTTCCCCTCCCCCCCGTTCTTGCCATTAAGGGGGAATAAAAGCATTCAACCAAAAGACAACACAATTCCACAAGGGATCTAGTTTGAGAGATGTGAGAATAATTGAGTATAGGTTTATCTCTGGGTAGTACATTTGAACAAGAAATCACAATGAGACGGAACACAGAAACATTTCCAAGTACAGCAATGGAATAGCGTGGCCCCTATTAGAGATAAGTAAGGCCCCTTCCCCTACCCCTACACATATACACATATGCAACATCACAAGACACAGCAGTGGGATGAGGAAAGATGAGGGATTGAGATGCCAGGCTACCACAAAATGCCACCAATCACTGAACATTTTAAGACTAGACAAAGAGTCCTTTTATTTTCAAAGGAGGGGGGTGAGGGGCAGAGTCACATTATAAATCTGATTCACTGTGCTCAACAGTCAAAACAACACAGAACTCAACATTCAAGACAAAAACAGACCTTTATTTTCTTTTATAATTTTCAATTGGTTTCCTTGATTTTTTTCCCCTCTCAGATGAATACCAATTAAGTCAATTGGGGCTACTGTTGCAACTGAAAATATGAAAGCACCTTTATTTTCTTCTCGTTTTGCCCTCTTCTTCTTCGTCTCCTTCTCACTTCTCTTCTGGTTTCTCTCTTTTTAAAGCCCTTGCTTTTCTTCTTCTAGAAGAGGCTTGCTTTGGAAGAGCAGGCAAGCACTTGGTGAGGTCTGCTTCCTTATTGACTTTCAACATGCCAGTTCAGTCATTGGAGTGCTGGCAGAGTACCAGCTCTTTTGCAATTTGAATGAATGTTTCTGAAAGTTGGCAAAGTGTAGAACACCACATGCAAACCACAGGACATATATAGGAACCTTCAGTGATTCCTAGTGAGTAAGTAAATTGCTCCTACAAAAAAATTTAATTGGTATCTAATTTATTCAGGAACTCTGGGCCTTTGCAAGAATTAATTCCCTCCCATATTATATTTATATTTACAACATGTGAATTAGTTCTGTGTCAGGTAACAAACTTTTCTATTGCAATTTTATTAAAGCAAATGGAACATATAAAGTTTTCTTTCCTATATAAAATTTCATTGTCTGATAGATTTGAGTCACAAAGAAGTTATTGATGAATTAACATGTTTCTGTACCAAGGGAGGGTCATTTCTGGCTGTGTCATCTGTGGCAGGGGAAAAAGATCCTTTATTGTCTTATTGATACTCTCGCTACATTATGAAATATTGTGACCCTATTCCTATGTGGTAAGCACCACAGCAGTTCACTGTTTGGTGCTTTCAGGTTACATATGACCTCCTGGTAGTGATAAAGAAGAGGTCAAAGAAAAGATTAGCTAATGCAAAATAATAGTTTGTTAGAACTTTCTTGCAAATGGATTGCTAGCAGATGATAATATAGTTCTCAAATACTGAAAGGTCTTCAGTTGGTGTATTTCCTTATATTCATGCCCAGTGGTTTCCAAACATTTTGATTGTGCACACTTATCAGTTAAAACACTTCTACTTTTGATAACTTATATACATGTATTACTCTATGTTGATATGGATGTAATAAAACAGACACAGAAAAGAAATAAAAAATGAGCTATAAAAATTGAGGACAAATTCCAATGTCTTTTCTTCCTGTACCTCAATGGCCCCATGTGTACCCTCCTTCAGAGACCTAGATTATGATTCTCCCTGAGCAGAAAACCCTCCCTCTTATTTGCATTTCCCATTCTTCTGTCTGGCACAGGTCCTTAGGTACCCAAGATTTAAGCTGAGTGATGGTTTTCTCTACTGTATACACACAGTACTCCAAAGAGGGCTCCCTGTTAGGTGACTGTGCACATTTTATCACAGTCTATTATACAATTTTGTTCATGTTTCTTTGGTGAAAATTATGGAGAGCAGAGCACAAACTTGGCGACCCAAAATTTCATGCTGGTGTCTTCCCCATTTCCCCAGGACTGTAATGACAATGTTGAAAGAAAGTAAAAGATGAAAAGAAAACAAAACAAGTATACCAGCTGGGCTCTTGAAGAACCGAGTCAACATGTTTTGGAAGGGAACTGTGCTCTTTTAAAATTGGACAATGATGTCTTTCTGGAAACAGTCATTCCTTCCACAACACAGCTGGGTAATGAGCACAGAAAGCTTGGAAAAGCTAAGTCACAAGGGGCAGAGAAGGCTGGACATAGTAGCATTAGTCACCAGTCAAATGTGAGAGGCATTCGTTCTTGTACAGCCACAGAGCGCCTAAAGGCTTCCAGGCTAATGGTGTCACGAATGTGGAGCACTATTCTTATCATGAAGGTCAATTAAACATTTGCATTGAGACAACGGGAATATTTTCTGTGAATACTAATTTACCAGTGCACCATGATGAACAACTTATTTATATGTAAGGTGATAAGTAAACTTTTAATGGATTTAATGTAGATGGGTTTAATGTTTATAGGTTTTATGCTAAAGATGATTATGTATTCAGGACTTTAAACTGTAATATGAATTGTCTTATAATTACATATTAGTTCTCTTATTCATGCTTTAGTTCCCTAATTCTGCCAAATTATGTGGTTTAAGGCCACAACTATAGGACAGTGACTGAATTTCCAGGGCACTATACAGTAGTTTCTATGATGGATAGTTTCTATGATGGCAAAATCTTGGTGTCCTTGGCATTGATTTATTGACCCAAAGGAAAGGTTCTTTGAAGGACAGCCACAGACACAAATGACCAATTCTGGGTTTACCCATGGAATTTAGAAAATTTATCTAATAGACACATGGAGGTCAAGGTACCTGGTTCTTAGGCAGGGATTTATTAAGGGCACAGTTTAAAATCAAAGCTGAGAGATGATTATGTTTAAAAATCAACGTGGAGTTACTATAGTCCTTAATGAGAAAAAACAAAAATACTTCATATAAAATTTCACTATAACTTAAACAGAGAGGATGACCCAAGACAATCCTGCTAATATTAAATACCAACAAAATGCTTTTTGATGGATTTCTACATACTGGAACCATCATTTTTATATATATACTTAAAAACACATTAAAACGGTTAGAGCACAGAAGCAATTGTAAGGCAGATCAATGTGATTTTTATTCACAACACAAATTCCATTTGTGAGAAAGAAGCATAGATTACTTCTTTTCAGAAATATATTTACTATCAAGCATACTTAGCAAATTATTTAGCTATCTGAAAAGATCTGAAACCAATTGGTCATATTTTATTTTTAAGTAATTTATATTTTTACATGTATTCACATTATGCAATACCACACACTGCGGCGACAGGAAGAAAAAAAAAACATTTCCAAATACAATGTTAAATTATCTGTTAATTGCACAGTATTAAATATCCATTAATTAGCATTGAAATTATTACAGAGTATCTTATCCAACTAAATAAAGGAAAGTTCACATCCACTACAGAAGAAAAATAAGCAATATTGAGTCATAAGGGACCCAGTTACATAGTATTAAATAATAGGTGAAGCTAGTTTGAAAGACATCCAGACAAAATACTTTTTCAAAAGTGAAAACCACAGCCTATAGATTAGGAAAATTTTACAGAAAAGAATAGCTCATGCCTGTTGTATGAGGCAACACCATTTGTATACATGTGCCAAGAAATAAGGGAAAAGTTAGGATTTTAGCTGAGGAATCTAATAAAGCCTGGCATGAGGAATTTTCTTCATTAGTGTCACCAAAAGCAATCTCTGTGTTGCACCTGAATACACTTTATAATAGAATAAACATAGCAAGTTTCAGAGCAGGTTGTGTATACCTTGCCTTAATAGATTACACTTAATTTAGTACAATACAGCACGTCAAGTTTTAAAAATGCAAAATACACTTAATACACAGAATTTGCTTCCTCTGTTTTGCCTTAAAGAGGCCACCAAAGAGTCCATTAAACAGCCAGGGTTTTCTACTTATTGGAGCTGACCCCTCTCCTTTCCTGGTGTAAGGAGAACACAACTGAAATGTCACCACACAGAGCCCTTCCCCAGTCAATACCCTTCCCCTTCTGTTCTCTCACAGAAATGGCAGTTTTCTGTCACTGTGCTCCATCTTGATTGGCTTTGATCTTATGCTAGTCCCAGTGTAGAAAGCTCGCATTCTTCTTAAGAGTGGCCTGCCCCTCTTAATTTCCCTTTAGGGAGGCCCCCAATCCAAAACACTTGATGATCTAAACTTTTAAAAGTCTGTTTTCTGTTATAAACAGCAAGGACGAGGCCATTTTAGTTGCTTGCAAGAGGTTGATGTTGAGTCTGTGCCGTGCCGACTCTCTCCGATCTAAATTCTCTAAACATTAGCTTATCAATCTGTGAGTCCAATGGGTTGAGTGCCAACAGAAGTGGATCCGATTTGGCATGGAGAGGTTCTATCAACTCTCGCAGTGTATTAGCCTAATATGATAAAGCAGTGATACAATATGATGAAAAGACCTGTGGGTGCCATTATTTCTAAAGCACATTAGTATCTGTATTAGAAATACCATCATGCAATACCCATGAAGAGAAAGAGAAAAAAATATGGCTAGAATTGCATATGGTTTTAATACCATAATGTTTTTCTGTTGGCATGCAAATCTATTTGGCCATAAATGGGGCACTTTTTGCTTGAAGCTTGGTTATTTGGAAATGCCAATCTTATGTATACAAAATAATACACAGCACAGATACATCTTTTCCCCCCTCTATACTTGTATATGCATGTCTATAATTTTAATGAGAAAAGTCTGTTAAAAGTATTCTTCATACACATGTAAAATGACCAGTCTTTCAAGAAAATTAAACAGTATTTCTATATGAGATCTTCCCTCAAATTCATCCAATGAAGAATTATGAGGAAAAGTTTTCTGTTCTACCTTCTATCTAACTACTCTGATATATATTTGTTAACCATCTGCTAATTGGTGAGAAAAAAGAGTCAGCTAGAGTGCCTCCAATGAGGAGGTCAAATGCTGACCAACACAAAATGAAGAGAAATGAAAAGCTCTAACAGGGCAATTGTGATGAAAGGGTGACTTTACAATTGAACATGAGCCACATGCCAAGGAATTAAGAAACTAGAAGAGACTAAAGTTTCTGAATAACCTGGGAAAATAAGAACAACTAGGATAAAATAAACTATAGTCTCTCTTAGTTCATTTTATTTTAGATTTTGAGGAATCCAAATACTGTCATCAGACACAAGTTTTCTTTTTGTACTAGAGCAGAATTTTATCTGCAATATCTTGTAATAGCTTTTGAGTATATTAAGAAGTTACAAGGTGAGAAGGCGTGTTGTTCATTACTCCCTTAGAAAATGAGAAGGGTGTGAGTAACCCATAGGACTTTATCTAGAAAAGAGAATGCAGCATAGTTCAGAAATCAGCAGAACTAATTTTTGTTTATTATAGCATACCATGCTCTTATAGGAAAGGAGCTGGGAATAAGATAATATTCATATGTAAGTCAAATGAAACAAAAGATAATATCTAATTTTAGAGGAAATTATAATATTGGAATGCTAGCTCTGGCTTCTATCACTTTGTTTCATAAGGTCATGGAATTTCTTTTTTTTCTTAATAATTTTTAATGTTGACACTATTGCAGGTGTCCCCTATTTCCACCCACCTTTGCCCACCTCTACCCTCCTTTGCCCTTCATCGCATGGGGTATGCACATATGTTCATTAGCTAATCCCTTCGCCTTCTTTATCCAATCACCTCTCCCTCCTCCCCTCAGGTACTTGTCATGGAATTTGAA
Source organism: Myotis davidii (assembly GCF_000327345.1). Lineage (NCBI taxonomy): Eukaryota > Metazoa > Chordata > Mammalia > Chiroptera > Vespertilionidae > Myotis > Myotis davidii. The sequence continues at coordinate 1,073,649 of NW_006282518.1, read as the reverse complement.
GCAGAAAAGTCACAGGCAATCTAACCTTGGGCACAAGTTCATTTCTAAGTTTGAACTGTTCCTAATTTATCTATGCAATTCAAACATTTTGTAAGTTGTTGTTTTAAACACACCTCTTATTTCCCCTCAGAGAAAAATGTTACATGAGTAGTTTAATTTTTAGTGCACTTAACCCATACTAAACCTGACCTAGATACCTGGTAATCAAGTCACGATTAGTTGTTTCTATAGCATGGCTGAATTCTACTCCAAGATATTGGAAACACTTGCTCAATTGAGTGCCTTACCAAAGTGCAGGTTGGTGAGGGGAGGACTGCTATTTTCAAAATGACTACATTTAGTTCCCAAATAAGGGTGGGACAAAAGTAGGTTTATAGTTGTTGGCATGGAAAATAATACAATAATTACTAAATAATAAGGCAAGAATAAACTGTATTTTGTGTACTCACAACTGTAAACCTCTTTTGCCACACCATGTATTAGCATAAGAGAAGATAACTGCCCAGGGCAAGGTATCTGTTCAACTAGCAGTGATCAGGGCCACTGGCTACGAAATCTCAGGGCTGGAGGTCTGCTTGTTAAACACAGATTTCTGAGCCCTACCCCTAATCTGAATTAGAATTTCTGGGTATGGAACTCGGGACTCTGCATTTTAAGCAAACAACCTAGGTCAGTGGTCAGCAAACTGCAGCTTGCGAGCCACATGTGGCTCGCAAGCTGCAGTTTGCCGACCACTGACCTAAGTGACTCTTGTGCCCACTACAGTTTGAGACTTGCTTCAGGCCAGTCACATTGGGTAGGGCTGGTTGGAGTGATGCCATTTTTTCCATTTTTTGTACTACAGAGGCCTGTAGTTGGGCATGTCACATAGCATTTCATTCTTACTTCCATCACCAGTATAACATTGTATTACATAGCTCGAATAATTTCAATGTTTTTGCCATGGAATCCGATAGAAATATCTTGGTCTACTGAGAATACTACTAGAACAAATTCTTTACACCTATTCTTTTATGTACTATTAAATAGTTCCTCTTTATTTTTTAGTATGTTTTTATTGATTCCAGAGAGAAAGGGAGAGGGAGAGAGAGATGGAAAAATCACTGATGAGAGATAATCATCGATTGGCTGCCTCCTGCATGCCAGGGATTGGGCTGGCAACTTGGGCATATGCTCTGACCTGGAATTGCACCCTGACCTCCTGGTTCATAGGTCAACACTCAACCACTAAGCAATACTAGCCAGGCTAAATAGTTCCTCTTTTTTTAAAAATTAAAATTTATTATACAATAATGATATTTAGTGATAAGAAAATATTCAAAATACATTAAGTTAAGGAATAAAACAAGAGTGTGTTAATGATATTTAAATATATTTAGCTTATATATTGCATATAAATTGTAAAAAATGATAAGAAATTATGTGCAATAGCTAAAATGTACTCATTTAAGCTACACAATTTTATGCTATATTTAAAGAAAAATCTTTATTGTTGAAAGTAGTACAGATGTCCCTTTTGTTTGTATATGTGTTTTTCTTCCATTGACTCCCTCCACCCCTCCCAGGCCTTCACCACTCTATTGTCTGTGTCCTAGATAGTTCCTCTTTATTCTTGAGGCAAACAGGACAACTATAAAGATACTTCCAGACTCATGCCCATTAAATCAACTGAATGTATTTGTGTGTGTATTCTGAATCTCAAGTATGAGCAGCATTGGCAGACCAGGACGGTCATATGATGGACTAGTACATGGTTAACCTATGTGAAATTTCTAAAACACAAAAACAAACTTGCTTCATAATGACACCGTTCCATGAAAGCCTATCTTTTGTGAATCTCATATTTTTGTCTTTTACTTTTTTGCAAGTCCCTTTCTGGTTCTTAACACTCTACTTTTCTCTACCTTCATGTTTTTGTTGGGCTTTCTAGCTCTTGACAACTTCATTTATCCCCAAATAGTAAAAAAAATTCCAACTAGTTAAATTATTTATTATACTAGTAATGACAGACTAATTTGATTCCTGTTTTTTTAAAGAACAAACAGAAATTGCATATACCTTAAAAAGCAAACAAGTTATATGGCTCTTGATTGTTTTCTTTTGGTCAATATCCTAATTATAAAAAAATATTCCCACCCAACTGGTGTGGCTCAGTATCAATGGTTAGATTCCAGGTCAGGGCACATGCCTGGATCTCAGGCATGATCCCTAGTAAGGGGTGGTGGTGGTGGTGGGGGTGCAGGAAGCAGCTGATGGATGTTGATGTTTCTCTCTTATCAATGTTTCTATCTCTCTCTTTCTTTTCCCTTCCTCTCTCTCTCATATCAATAAAAACACATTTGAAAAATTCTCCACTTACTGCTATTGAAATAAACTTCACTGTTTACCAAGCTTTTAATCAACTTCATTTTGAAACAGCAGCAACATATCTAAGCTACCCTAAGAAAATCAGTAATATTTCTATTTGGCATATTACTTAACAAACATTTATTGAGCTTTCTTTCATCACTGAAACCTCCAATTGTGAGGCCACCAGCCAAGTTGTATAAAAAGAAACAGCTACTGTTTCCCTGTTACTAAACCCCTATGTAATGCCATGTTGAGTCATGTACAGGATGACTTATTCCATGGATCTGCTTCCTATGCAAGCTCTTCACAGATTGAATCCATGTAGGCCATGTTGAGGATCACGTTTCTTTCCCTTTTTGATTTATGAATTTAAAAATCCTCCCACTAAAGACTGCTCAAATAATAAGCGGGAAGGGAAATTCCAGAAATGTAAGTTTTAGAAATGTAATCTGGCTTCTAATAATGTACCTGCTAGGAATAACTGATGATCCTAAATCAAATGCCTGAGGGTTAGATTATAGGGTAAGGATGGAGGCAGAAATATTTGCAAGAGAAAATCTTTTCCTTAATGAATGAAAGAGAAGAAAATATGTGAAAATGGAAATAGGAAATCCTTAAGCCAGAATAGCACTTGGAAAGATCCCTATTTCTGTCTGAGTTTTAAGAGAAAACTTTGTTTCATTTATTCACTTCCATTATCAGTGAGCTTGAGGGCAAATTTAAGGGCAAAGCCACTGACTACTGGTCTTAAGCTGCTTGCAGATAACAAAGGTCACCAACAGCAGACATCCCAGCCTATCAAACGTAACACTTGCAGAGCTCCTGGGAGAACAGAACTGTTTTGTGTGCTTAAAAAAAACATAAAGCATATTTCTGTAACACCATTATCTGGAACCTCTCCCTCTTCTAATGTATGTGTTCATATTTAAGTTTTTCTTTTGGAAAATAGGAGTATCTAACACCATGAATAATCGTCAGTGATACTTACTTTTCTCAGTGTAAATATTGAAAATAGGGGACTGATGCCTTTGGTTCCGAATGATAAGACCAAGAGAGAGACTTGTGAATTTCGAGGGCCTCTTTTGTCATAAAGGTTGAGCTATGAGATTTTGAAAATTAGTTTATTTGCTTATTTTAAAATTTAATACCATAGAATGAAGGAATTGACAAGTCTTTGTTTTTGTTTTATGAACTAGTAAGATTTTCATGATAAAGTATTCTTTTTCAAAATAAAGTGGTTAACTGTAAAAAGTAATATAGTGCCACACTTATAGTACTTTTGGAGATCTTTAGTTAGCAATTCCAGGTAAAATAAAATATTTGATGAACCTTGTAAAACAGATAAGGAAATACTGTTTCTAGATAATTAGAATGTTTCTCTAAATTGCCAAATCACAATTCTATCCTCTGTGTATAATTCACAGGAGAGAGAGTATTTCCTTATGAAAGTAGTACCTCATCTTAATGTACCTACTGCTATACTCTGACCTTAGAGGGCCTTTAGGACTTAATTAGTTATTATGAGTATATCACACACTCTGGCTTTTTCTGTCTGCATTAAAAATGAAGGCAAACCTAAAATACACTTTAAAAGAAACATATATTAGCAACAATTGAAAAGGTCTTTTATATTTATTAGTCACAGGGATACTTGATATGTTAAGTCAATTGACCACCAGTTTATTTTCAATTAAATGCCTATAGATATTTCAGAAAAAATGTACTATGGAATTTTGCCACATTATATTGTCATCTCAAATGTCACCATTCAGAATTTAAAACAGAAAATGGGAGGGATTCAATTTTATAGATATGTAAAGTTCAATAAGTATTTAATGTGCACCTACAGGTAGATATAATATATCAAATGCTTGGGATAAATATACAAAGATGATAGTCTGATCTCAAAGAGTTCATGATATAGTTGTACAACCCCTTCTCCAATTGCTGTCTTAAAATTTTATAGTTAAGAATTATCATTAAAATACTGCTCTACTTTATTAAGTACATGTATATGTATATGTATATGTATACATACACATAGACAGATTCAATTATATAACTAAAATGTAAATATACAATTACCCTAGTAATGTATATTATATGTAATTAGACTATATGTAATTACATTAATAATGCTGTATGACTATATTAATATTAATTAAACATACATAGAAAGTAAAAATATTTGAAATTCACAGCAAATTTAAAGGAGACAAAAAATGAATGCACATATGTATGTATATATAAAATATAAAACAGTTGAGTTATGATGCTTACAATGGATTTTAAAACTGAAGGAGAATATAATATGCCACCCTAAAATATGCCACTTTGCCATCTGAATTATTTTGAGCTGAAGGTAATTAAAAAGCAGCAAACACAGAAAAATCTTTGGCTGTTTCCCAGGATATAAATTTCTCCTTTTAAATTTGTTCTTCCTCTCCTTTTCCATATCAGAAGAACAACCCTTATAATTGGAGACAGAAATTTGGCATCAAGATGGGTCAGCACAAGCAAAACTTACTAAAATAACCCTTATCTAATGTTAGTTTCCCCCATACATTTACTTTTCCACAATTCACTGACCTAGAAGCCCAAACCCCTTTCCTTATCTTATCACTTTTTCTACAATTTATTATTTTTTGTTAAAATGATATTTAGGACTCCAAGTCTAACAGCTCATTTGGGTCTTCTTTCCTATGAAGGCTTCTGTGTATATAAAAGTTAAAATATTAACATAAAATAAAATTTATATGCCTTTCCTCCTGTTAATCTTTTGTCAATTTAATTTGTGGGCCCAGCCAAAGAACATAGACTAGAGAAAAAGGTTTTTTTTCCTTTTCTATAAAACATTTATATCAACTCTCAAACCATTCCATCCTAATTTATCCCTATATTTAAACGTTTCATAAAGTTATTTTGAGATTAATAAAAGAATCTATTAAACTCCAATGAGATAACCTTCGCTATAAATGTGTCTTTCAGCAACATGGGTGGATAAGAGTTTACTGGCAGAAAGGGTTGCTGTTGCAACCTATTTTATGATTAATATTAATATTCTTATTTTAAAATAATCTCTTTAAAATTCTCATTTCTAAATGAAGTATCTTCAGAGGTAACAAACCTGAAGTCTGAGACATTAACACACTATAGGAAACAGACTTTTTAGTCCCTAATACTTTAGAGATGAACAATGCATATTTTTAATTTATGAGAAATTTTAACCTCTACCACTACCTTACCTGTTCATATTTAAAGGATATAATTAAACAGATCACATTCTGTCAGGATGATAATTGGTGTGAAGTAACTCAGTGTTGAGAACTGTCAATGGGGGTGAACAAGTAAGTCATATATGACACAACACTTCATCTGTAACTATGACTGGTCTGCCAAAATGAAAAGGCAAATTGGGACCAACCACATCTAACTTGTTTTCTTGTTTTTTTTTTTCTTTCAATGGGTTCTTTGACCCTTCTAACCCAACTAGGACATTCTCTTTCCTACCTGATAAGTGCTCTAAAATGCAGTTCCAATCTTATCTGAACCTTAAGCCACTTAAGTGAATGCGTGGTAAAAATGATTTTACTTCCATGACCCAACCTATTTAATTTGTCCATTGCACTTTAGCCTGAATTCTCCAAATTGGATATCCTGGTGAATAACAGATAAGGGTATTTGTACCTGGGGAGTTGGGGTTATAAAGATACATGTAGTATATGCATTCCATCAGAACCTACTCATAGTAAACAAAGGACTTTGCTCTATGTCAAGTTGCTGAGCAGCAACCACCACCTGTGATCAGTAAATGTTGATGTTATGCAAATTATGTTTTTACTGCCCAGTTTTTCTAGTAAATAGACAGTCAATGGCACAACTTTTTAATTCTTGAAAATTTGATCTAAAATAAATATTTATATAGAAGGTATTTCAAATTAACAGTAACATAGATCTTTGTGAACTTTTACTCTATGCAGTGATGACGAACCTTTTGAGCTTGGAGTGTCAGCATTTTGAAAAACCCTAACTTAAATCTGGTGCCGTGTCACATATAGAAATTTTTTGATATTTACAACCATAGTAAAACAAAGATTTGTATTTTTGATATTTATTTTATATATTTAAACGCCATTTAACAAAGAAAAATCCACCAAAAAAATGAGTTTGCTTGTCAGAGGTTCACCATCACTGCTCTATAGAGTAAACCCAATGCTTATTCTAAATTCATACACTATCCTCAAAGTACTGACATCTTGATTTTGGTGGAATTATTTTAAAAAATCATTCAGTATCAGCTTCAGTTACATGATATCCCTCCTGGTGAAATGAGGGAAAAACTGAGGTACTGATTTGCAAAAGTGAATGAAATACTACATATTTTTCAACAAAAGTACAACAATGGGTGTGTGGGTGAGTGATTCTTCCACTAAAAATTTATTTATTTATTCTTTTAAACTTATTTTTTGTTAATCCTCACCTGAGGATATTTTTTCCACTGATTTTTTTTTTTTTTGAGAGGGAGGAAGAGAGGGAGAAAGAGATGTGAGGGAGATACACATGGATTAGTTGCCTCCAGCAGGTGGCCCCATGAGTGGGAGGAGGGCGGGGACTGGGACAGAACCTTCATTCCAGGTGCCTTTGACTGGGAAGAGAACCTGAGACCCTTTGGTGTGCAGGATGACGTCCTAACCACTGGGAAACACCAGCCAGGGTTTGTGCTAAAATTTTAAAGACATTATTTCCTCTCATGCTGCAACATTGTTTATGATTGTAGAAGCTTGAAGTAGACTTCTGCTTACTTATTCTGGCTGAGCTTACAATATTACAAAAAATTACAATATTGATTTCTCCCCTTCAATAACTTCCAAATGTTAATGCATTATTACTAAGTTCCTTGGCATACCAACCTGACATTTGGTATCATTTGCTCATTAACAACTCTGGCAAGGAGGAGCAGCTTTGGGGCCACTTCCAACTGAATTTCTTAGCAATAAAGACAACAGAAATACCTTCCCTAGCAAAGCAAATGCCAAGAAAGTTAAAAAGAAAATGCAAAATCAACATCATTAAAATGTCCATACTACCCAAAGCAATCTATAGATTTAATGCAATCCCCATTAAAATACCAATGGCATATTTCACAGATGTAGAACAAACTCTCCAAAAATTCATATGGAATAAAAAAAGACCCCAAATAGCTTCAGCAATCTTGAGAAAGAATAGCAAAGGTGGAGGGATCACAATACCAGATATAAAGCTATATTACAAAGGCACCGTTCTCAAAACTGTCTGGTACTGGCACAAGAAGAGACATATAGACCAATGGAACAGAACAGAGAACCCAGAAATCAACCCAAACCACTATGCTCTATTAATATTTGACAAAGGAGGCAAAAGCGTGCAATGTAGTCAAGACAGTCTCTTCAATAAATGGTGCTGGGAAATTTGGTCAGATACATGCAAAAAAATGAAACTAGATCACCAACTTACACCATACACAAAAACAAACTCAAAATGGGTAAAGGACTTAAATGTAAGATGGGAAACCATAAAAATC
>NW_006282518.1:1062624-1065465 GCF_000327345.1 Myotis davidii | reverse complement strand
CAAAACTGTAAAATGGAACTTCCATTTGACCCAGTAATCCACTTCTAGGGATATATCCCAACAAATCAGAAACACCAATCAGAAAGGATATATGCACCCCTATGTTCATAGAAGCATAATTTACAATAGCTAAGATTTGGAATCAGCTTAAGTGCCCATCAGCAGATGAGTGGGTTAAAAAATGGTACATCTACACAGTGGAATACTACGTTGCTATAGAAAAGAAAAAACTCTTACCATTCGCAACAGCATGGATGAACATGGAGAGCATTATGCTAACCAAATAAGCCAGTTGGAGAAAGAGAAATATCACCTGATCTCACTCATTTGTGGAATATAATGAACAACATAAAGTGGTGAACAAAAACAGATCCAGAGACAGAGAAGCATCAAACAGACCGTCAAACTTCAGAGGGAAGACAGGGGAGGGGGGGGGGAAGAGATCAACCAAAGGACTTGTATGCATGCATATAAGCATAACCAATGGACACAGACACTAGGGTGGTGAGGGCATGTGCTGGGGGGTGGGGGAAGCTGGAGAGAGGTCAATGGGGGAAAAAGGAGACATATGTAATACTATATGTAATACTTTAAACAATAAAGAAAAAAAAGAAAATGTAAGAGACATTTGTAAGAACCTAAAACAGTACTTTAAGTGTTATTTATCAGAATTAATGTTTTTATTTATCTCCAATCTGTTATAAATCTAATCTCTTACCTTAATAACATTTTCATATTCTCTGTTTTTCACTCTACCATTACATCATAGACTATTCTCACAAATCCCCATTGTTAAAGTTATATATATATTTTTGATACATATATATATCAATAAAAACTTAAAAAATAACACATTAGAATACAGCTGCAATGGTGTGTATGATCTTCCAAAGATAATTCATCAGCTCTATCTGGATATGCTATAACTGGATTTATAGTTATGATGAAAGGTCTAGAATAACTTTACTCATACTGATATTATTGTGAGAAAGTGCAGAACTAATGTAAAAGACACTTATACTAGATTTAGAAACAAACGTAAACAATCCCAATCTAGAATTAAAAGCAGCATTCTAAGATCACTGTGAAATATACATTAAATGCATTTACTACTATTTAGGAAAACTGTCACACAATTTGAGATGAAACATTGCTCCATAGTGATTGACTAAGCAATGTATATACCATATTTACACACAAACCCAGAACATGACTAAGGAAACTGTCATGATGATATTTTATTTCCTCCTTATTGTAAATTTTCAAGCACAGAACTAGAAAGCCTGTTTTCTCTTCGTGGAAAATCAATAAATAACTTCAAAAGCAGAAGCTGGAATTCTTTTTAACCAAACAATACATTTTAATTATAGATCAGACCTTGGGGACCAAGGTCTTAGTTTTAGCCATACTAGGAATGGTTTCAGACCTTAGTTGTGTGGGTAGATCTGGTCTCCATGGCAATGAAAAAGTCAGCCTGGAAAGTAGAAAGAACTGTGGTACATTGCTCCCTCTAAAAACAGACAAGCTGAAATCAAATGTGGCTTCTGTATTTAGCATCAACAAAGGAGGAAGCTCCAGTGAACTTGTACCATACCTAACAGTTGCTATGGCAATCTCCTAAGAAAGGCGGGTCACAGATACCCACATCAATTACTACTAAAATGTCAAATAAAAAGCCAGAATATATGAGTTAAAAGTAATAATTTATTCACTAGTTCTGATTTGGGTTTTCTTAAATAGGATCTAGGAGTTGAATATGCAGAAAGTGTGAGAATTTCACTAGAGTTCACTTTGATAATAAACTTTCATTTCATACTACATACTGCATAATACAAGTGAGAAATATGAAGTTGGAAACGGATGAAAGTGTGAATGCTGCATTCTTAAATAGTTCCTTTCAGGGCACATGAATCCACTTTTCAGATTTTAAGAGGTGATAGGCATTAATGTTTTATCAGGAGAGAAAACACAGCATATCAGATTTAGCATCTGTGAGTAAGAACTGGGAAGATCAGTGGCATCTCCCAATTTTACTCCTAAATCTGTTGCTGTTCTACATCCTAAAAGATTTAAAAAATAAATAAGAAGATCTTTTAGCCAATACAAGAAAAGGCAGAAATATTTGGATTGTTCCAAAGAAGATGAATAAAGTGGAAGTTGGAAGGAAAAAGTAAAATAGCCCAGACGGTGTTGCTTAGGGGTTGAGCATGGACCAGAAGATGATGGTTCGATTCCCAGTCAGGGCATATGCCCGGGTTGTGGGCTGGATTCTCGGTGTCGGGCGTGCAGGAGGCAGCCAATCAGTGATTCTCTCTCATCACTGATGTTTATATATATATATACACATATATCCCAATATTAACTCCCACAAATTAGCCATAAAGAGAATCATGTCGATGTATGAAATACTAAGAGCTTTGACTCAAGTGGTAAAATTGTTTCACAGCTTATACATATAATGGTACATAGTCTTTGGACACTGGTTAAATACAATTGAAAAGTACACTAATTATAATTTTAGTAATAAAAGCTAAAGTGATGTGCAGCTTTTTGATTTACTTAATAGAGCATATTAGTGGTGATCTTGACCTGATATGATAAAACTTAAAATTTTTTGTTTCCTTTATGTTTAATATATAGAGCATCGGTTCTCAACCTGTGGTTGCGACCCCTTTGGCAGTCGAACGACCCTTTCACAGGGGTCGCCTAAGACCACCCTGCATATCAGATATTTACATTACGATTCATAACAGTAGCAACATTACAGTTATGAAGTAGCAACGAAAATAATTTTATGGTTGGGTCACAACATGAGGAACTGTATTTAAAGGGCCAGAAGGT
>NW_006282518.1:1051723-1062267 GCF_000327345.1 Myotis davidii | reverse complement strand
CGACCCTTTCACAGGGGTCGCCTAAGACCACCCTGCATAGCAGATATTTACATTACGATTCATAACAGTAGCAACATTACAGTTATGAAGTAGCAACGAAAATAATTTTATGGTTGGGTCACAACATGAGGAACTGTATTTAAAGGGCCAGAAGGTTGAGAACCACTGATATAGAGGAAAGGGAGACATTTTTGCTAAATTTTAATCTGAATTAAAATTATAGATCTGAAGCGGCAATATGTGATTGAGAGCATGCACTCTGCTGCCAGAATGTCTTTGTCTAAAACACCTACCTGCTATTAACTAGCTGGGAGTCCTGGATCATGTTATTTAAACTAAGTTTCCTCCTCTACAAGATAAAGATAACAGTATTTACCTCTTAGGATTGTTTTGAGGACTTAATGAGTTATATTATGCAAGGACCTTAGAATAGTGTCTTAGAAAAGTTAGCACTCATTAAAAAAGTTAGCTATTATTTGTGATAGATTAATGTATTCAATAAACCTACAAGATTTAAACAAAACACACCATAATATAGATGTGTTGGTTTTTCCTTGGGGGAAGGCAATTCTGAAAAAATACCTTCTCTCTCTACATGAGAAAAGAATGACAGATCCAGATTTATGGGCATGATTGGCCTTACACATTGCATCTCTAGTCCAGACTAGCATACCTATATAGAGAATATAAATAATCAAAATGCCTTTCACTCAACGGAAAGGTATAGTACATAGGAATGGTAGTTTTCCTGAGGCAATAGTGACAGTAAAAGGCCAAATACATATAATTCAATCATTCCATTCAGAATGTCCTTGAAGTCATATTTAAAATTATTTTATTTAAAGCTGACCAGTTCATGATGCTGTAAACCTGACTGAAATAAGTTAATTGAGATTTACTTTAGAATAGAGATAGCAAGTTAAAACATCTTCAATTTTCACTTCCTTATAATTCAAGTTATGTTCATTGGATATATTTCACTAAATAACTGAAATATATAATAAATCATTAATATAAGTTGGCTTCTTTTTACATATAATGGGTATTTCCCTCTTGCCATTAGATAGCTTATTTTATACACGACTGTGGCAAATTGTTCCAAAGGTTTTTTAAAAAAGATACAAACATAGAGATATTGAAGAGTTGTTTTGAAATATAAGAGCCCTCTGTGTAGGAACCTTGCTGTCAATTCCAAAAACTTCACACATTTCATTTTGTCATCATGGTGAACCATGTCACCTCTGAAGTATTACAGCTCTCTGATTATAGCATCTTCTCCTTCTATCTCTTCCATTATGCCTAATCTTTGATCTCATTTAGAACACAACCCCCTCCTGAATTCACTTCCTTTTCAATCTACACCACTGACTAGACCCCTTAATTCCCTTGCCTTCTTGCTATACACTACACTTACACTTTTCAATATTCAGCCTTCTGCTTTCTTACTCCGGCCTTCCACTGAGCATTACTAGAGAAAAGGGTATGCCCATGATGATTGACACTGTTCTAAACTTCTGTTTTCTGCCTTTTTTTTTGGTCAGTCAGGACTACTTGGCAGACCTCTTATTAGTGTGTGGTTAGCTCAATTTCCAGTTCCCCCATTGGGGTGCGCCAAGCTTCCACTAAATTCTTTGAGACTTTCTCTACCTGTGGATCTTCCATTGAGTGGGTAACTGTTCGGCTCCACATTTTCAGAGGGGATAAAACACTTCTCATCTGAAATAGTTTCCTAACTGGTCTCCTTATCTTACTTGTATTCTCCTACACCAATACATTTTCTACACTGCTATCAGAGTGACCTTTCTAAAACTTACATCTCAATATGTCACCTTCCTATTGAGATATCCAAAGGCTCTCCATCATGTTTTTTTTAAAAGATACAATCCCAACTTCTGAATATGGAATACTAGGACCTTCATATTTTAGTTGTAGTACACTTTTTTTTTGTCTCACCTGTACCTATCTGTTACTATATGACATATTTCTATCAATTATATTTTTTTTCATTTTGCCCTTGCTGATGCTTTTTTTTTTTTTTTTACTACATGGACTGTAATTCCCTTTCTTTTGTTATTTGTGAAATTTTATTTGTCCACTTAAATGTCATATCTTCTGGGAGGTCCTATCTGAGTTCACAAAGTAGAAATAATGAAGAACTTTTAAGTCCTTTCATGGAACATACAATGTTCATCTTTTAAGATATTTAATATGCTGCACATTTGTTGCAAAAAAAATGCATTTGGATGTTTTTCTCTCCCACTACATGACAAGTTTATCAATTCCGTGATTGTTTTCTTTTAGCACTTAGCAGAGTAGATACTCAGGACTGTGGTAGCGCCTTAAGTATTACTTGAATTAAATCACTAAAATACATTTTAATTTAATTATAATTATATGAGGTCCAAGTGAACACTGAATAAAGAATTGTACTGTGCTGAGACCGGTTTGGATCAGTGGATAGAGCATCGGCCTGCGGACTGGGGGGGTCCCAAGTTCGATTCCGGTCAAGGGCATGTACCTGGGTTGCGGGCACATCCCCAGTAGGAGATGTGCAGGAGGCAGCTGATCGATGTTTCTCTCTCATTGATGTTTCTAACTCTCTATCTCTCTCCCTTCCTCTCTGTAAAAAATCAATAAAATATATTAAAAAAAAGAATTATACTGAACAATGGGTAAAACACTTTAACCTCACTAGATATTTTTCAATTTTAATAAGATCTAAAGTCTTTGATATGAAATGTGGCGGGAGGGAACTTTAGGAAGGCAAGTCACTGAGGTCAAAGAGTGCTATTTATGGCACTGTTATGTCAAGGAGAATGATCTAGACCTTTTATGAAGTGATAGTCTATCTACTGTTAAAGGGTGTTTTCTTTGAATGCCCTAGATTGCCAAGTTAATAAATATAGCCTACAAATACTCTCTAAAGGTCTTCTGCTGACTGAGGCTGATTAGAAGGAACTACCGGTATAATAAAAAATTATCTTATCACCTTGCTACCTTGGGGAGATGTTGTAAAGGTTGCAGCCAAATTACTTGATACGGTTTTATTGCTATGTCTAAAATTTAGTCTTTTTAGAAGATTTTGAATGGCTAGGTTTCTGTACTACATGGATCAGGCAAAATAGTTATCATTATGACATAACCATTAGGTACTGTTTTAACATTTTAAAATGCCATATTACATATCTATTCATCTCTATATTTCCATAAAGTATTGAAAAATAACAGTAGTCAAAATTTACCCAAAGATTTGAATGATTTACCCATTTGTTCATTCCTTTCAAAACTTTTATAATACAGCATGCTTTTATTTTAATAATCTATTTTGAAAATGGAGTTAAGGTTGTTTTAATTCTAAATAAGCATTCTCCAATCACTAAAAATATCTGATTTCTGATAATATCAGTGGATCAATTAAGTGGCTTTTCTAAATATTCAGTCACCTCATTAGAGACAATTATAACATGGGAATTAGTATTCTCTCCCTTTCTCAAGTCTAATGGTCTCTATCACACTTTCATTTAATTGGGCACCACCTGAATTATGAGCTAATGGGGGTAATATACAAACATGTCAGATATCTGCAATTTAAGACAAGCTCTGATTTTAGAAATTGAGCAATAAATAGAATAAAAGCTCAGTCAGGTAGATAAATTGATACACAAAACTTAGGGGCAGCCTATTCCTTTTCATATCAAAAAAGGATTCCACATTGTTCTTCATTCTTTAGCCATAAGAATTATAATATTATAGACACATTTATCGTTTTAATAACTACACTAATCTCAATTGCAAATGCAATAAAATGTTCTTGAGTTTTTAGTCATTAAATATACAACCTGTTAAAAGTATATGGTTTATGATTGCTTTTAATATCTGGTTTTTGACTGCTTTAGGATGATAACCAAGACCTGCTTAGCAAGCTTTTTTTTATCCTCACCTGAGGATACTTTTTCCATTGATTTTAGAGAGAGTGAATTTTAGGGAGAGAGAAACATCGATGTGAGAAAGACACATGGTTTGCTTGCCTCTCACATATGCCTGGACCGGGCCGGGGATTAAAGCTGCAACCAAGGTACATGCCCTTGATCTGCATTTGAACCTGATATCCTTTGGTCTGTGGGCCAATGCTTTAACCACTGCGCAAAACCGGTCAACGCTGCTTAACAAGCTTTTGATGATTGTAAAGAAAAACAAACTGTTATGTCTTTCTTTTTTAAAAAAATTTGTAATAAATTTACCTGATCCAATATATTTAAAATATTATCATTTTGGCAAAGAATCACAATCTTTTCATGTTAATCATGAAAATGATTAATGAGACACTACTTTTTTTTCATGCTAAGTCTTCAAAACCTGGTGTGTATTTTATACCTTAGCACTTATCAATTGAGAGTAGCTACATTTCAAGTGGTCAGTAGCTACATGTGGCTAGTGATCACTATATGAAGAGTATAGTTCTCTACCACTCCTTCTACAGACACTTAGAATCTGGGAATTCTTTTCTTTTGAACTTTGTAGGCAATAAAGTGGCCAACCCTTTGAATACAAATAGCTCCCTACTTAGTGGAGCCCTATTTTTCTGACTCCTGGTCCTATTCTTTTCCAACTATGCCACCCTGTCAAAAATGACAATGCCTATGTATTAAATGCTTACCATGTGGCAGGTGCTGTGGTGAGCACTGGACAGACCTCATGAGTTATTAAACTTAAGACACAGAATGTGATAGAATAGCTTCGTATTTTGTGAAAAAAATGTTATTAACTGACTTAAAGCTCCTAGTCGATGTCAATCATCTCAATAGTCTAAAAAGATAGTTCTGAATATTAGTAATGCATAGGACTTCCTTAGACATTTCAGAAACTGAAGAATAATTTAATGCCAACAGCAGAAATATTATTGATGCTTAGAACCAGTGAATCTTTCAAGTAATTTGACTGTCTCATTATCATTGTTGGGATGTATTTAGTAAACCCTAAAAACCTGAAAGTCATTTATAAATTCACTGCTCAAAATAATAGGTGGAATTGCTAAATTTTAGCTGGAAGTATAGAAGAATAGTTATTCCATTATCTCTTTTATTCTCCATATTATAATTGATCAGAAACCAATTTTTGGATACCTTGTCTTTTTCTTTCAACAGTATGCAGTGTTTTTTAAGCTATAAGTTCTACAAATAGTTTTATTTAATATTTATTTAATCTTGGTTCCATATAATGAAGTAAATGCTATAAACCTTATTTATTTTAAGGGCTAAATCTAGTTTGTTGATGTATTTCTTTTTATCTTTAGCTAGGTTAATTATTCAGTTGGGAGAGGTATTATCACTAGCTATGTGTTAAAATCTTAAGGAACATGGACAATGTAGCTCAATGCTACTTTTATTAAATCATACATTATAAAATCTTACCATGTATTCCCTGAAAATCATAATAAAAGAGAAAGCTTTCAAGAAATATACTTGTTTTTTTTTAAAGACAGGCAGCACATTTCTAGCACTGGTTACATTATAGCAAGATTATCTAATACACAAAAATACTCAGATCTCACCCCATAAGCTTTTTAGAGCAGAAACTGGTAGTACAGTTTTATTTTCCAACCAAGACAATATTTTATATAAAAGAGCTTAACATGAAGAGGGTTGAATACAATTTGTTTCTATAATTTAAATCTATAATTTATAGGGGATGTTAGTTGGGTTACAATGTAGAAATAATAATACTTAGGAACCACTGAAAGAAGTTGATCAAGGAATATGGCTGATCAGAAGGAGGAATCCAGTCTAAAAAAATAAGGTATTTTATTTTCTTACCCTTACTAGATTCTGTAAACAGCTAAGGTCTGTATGTTTCCAGTATTCTAACCTGGCACATTATGGTATTTATTGAGGGATGCAAAAACAAAGGATTAAAAATCTTGCAAACTATCCTAATGAAGTCACCTAATTTTCATAGCTCCAGTTCTCCCATTATTTGCAATATAAAAGCTGGCAGATCAGTTTCTATGAAACCTTATAAAAATGAAAAAATACAATGCAATATAGCCTGAGCTTCAATACTTTTCGTTTTTAACCTATATACTGATTATAGAATGTAATGTATTAGTATGAAATTAATACATATAAATAATTGCTGTGTGCATTAAAACTCTGATAATTTCATGTCTCAAAAACATAAATAAATTAGTAAAAATCTATGTGGGAATCTAACACTGAACAACAGGAAAGAACTAAGTGGCATTCTAGACATGAAGGGGACTAGAAGAGATTCTGTATTTTGTTTATCTTTTTCTAATGGTGAGGAGAGAAAACACACAGATATGGATGCTAGATCATAAGACGTATGATTTTTAAAACTTCAGACAAATACATTTTTTTAATGAGCAATTGTTTTTCTTAAATGAAATTCTTGTAATACAACTGTAAACTGTCCCAGTTAGCGAGGGAAAGGTGATATAGCTGAAGTCAACAGAATGTTTCTTAGAAAAAGCTTTGGTTTAAGGAGGAGTTCTATAAAAGATGTGAAAAGAGGCTACTAGGAATTAGCAAGCAGAAAATAATACCAAATGCTTGTAAGAAGAGGACAGGAAGGAAATGTTCAGCTGAGACTTGTGAAAAAACTAAACATGGAGTTTTTTTTTAATTAAAAAAAAGACAAAAGAAAGTAGAAGCATATGGCTTCAATATTTCAGACTTTTTTTACATGGAGAAAATTCTTCATACTAGTACATTAAAAATAATAAATGCTTCTTGATATGAGACTACTAAGACCTACGTTGTGGTCTCTTTGAAGCAGTAGAATAATCATAGGAACTGAAGGATCTTTTTGAAAATTAGCTTAGCGCGACTGTCAGAATGTCTTGAACCTTACTGCTTCAAGACAGTTCTCTTATTCAAACAAAATTCAGTGTGGGTTCTACAGAAAACACAATGATAATTCTGACATAGGTACATAGTGAAGCTTTAGAAGAGATTGTGATTGGGAGTAGTTTCATTTTAAAAATATCAACTGAAGGACCAACATGGATTCTAGACAAATTAAGCATTTTTAAATGTCATTCCACCTCCTGGACAGTAGCTCTAGGTTGGGAGACAAGAGGAAAGCCATTGGCAGTGTGACTTGCATATGATGAAATTTTGCACGATTTCCATATGAATAAAGCACTGTAATATTAATTGAATGATATTACTTTTAGGTGAATCCAGATAAGGGTTTTGAATGACTGAATAAAATTAACATTTAAAATTTCAGATTGTATGCTGTACAGCTCCATCATTGTTCTTTTTATCCTTAAAATGTTTTCTTTAAAAATGTTCTTTCCTTTAATCAATAACACAGTGAAAAACAGAAAGGATGCTTATAATGTTGGAGGGTTTTTCAACAATAGGAGGAATGATTGACATCATAGATGATAAGACAGACTCTGGACTTTCTTAACAGAACTGAATACTGCTGAGTGAAACTTGAGAGGTTAAAACAAAAATAAATAGAAATAGTTGCATAAATGCAAGTGTGGAATGCAATTTGTGACTTGCTAACATTAAAGCATTATATGAGCCAACAGCGAGTAGGTTAAACTAACGTAACATGTAAACAAAAGTATGGTGTCCAGATCACTGTAATAGTTCCAACACACTTGGCATGAGGACAATAAAAGGAAACAAGGTGTACAGACAAGGGTAACTAGAATAGTGAATTATCTAGAATTCATGTCAGACATTTAAAGTTAAGGTGATTATATGCATCTAGCTCAGAAATGGGACAGCACAAATTGTTTGATAACACAATTCCATTGTACAGTTTTAGACACGTACAATGTGCAGGACACTATGGTGAGACCAAAGATGAGGTCAATATGTGGAAGAGAACCATAAAACCTTAGAGTTACAAGAAGCCATCAGGTTCAACTTTCCTGCTAGCTTGGGAAGCCTTGACTGGTAGCTGGTTTCAGTCCTTCTTTTTAAAAAATCTGCTTAGTTATATTTTTATTTGGATATCATTACATTTTATTACAATCATGCATGGGCTCAACCTTCCTTCCTTCCTTCCTTCATTTGATTCACATTGATCAAGGTCCTACTACATGTCAGGCACTGTACCAGATCCTGGGGATACAGTGTAGAGCAGCACTATGTTGACTCCTGGGGGAGACACTTTGGTGAAAGCATGGTTAGCATTAGTCTAAGATTTGCCCTTAGAAAAGCCTCCAGCTGCTCCTGAGGATGTCAGATATGTAGGCTGTGGACCAGTCAGCCCCTTCTTAAATAATGAGTAACAGGGAGTCCACTAAACTTACAAGGTCATTTATTCCACTTGGGGGCAAGTGCAATCATTGGAATGTTTTCCCTCATATCAGTTTAAAATCAGCCTCTCTGTACCTTCTACCTGTTACAACCTCTGGAACTTCAAAGACTACCCTTATCCCTTTTCTACATGTCAGACTTTCAAGTAATTGCTCTGTATTTTTTAATTCCCTATGTCAAGATGTATAATTAGAAATTTTTTAAGAAGTCAGCTTTTGTAACAATATAAGGAAGAACTTTTAAACTAGAGCTGTCCAACATGGAATGCTCTGTCTATGTGGGCAGTAAGCTTTGAGTCTGTAAAATATTCAAGCACAATCTCAATAATTTTTCAAATATATAAAAGGTATTTCTGTCTTAGGTGAGAGGGTGAACATTTAAAAATCTAAGTTCAACTGTGAAAGGAATAATTATTATGCACATTTACATACAGCCTGACACATATTATATGCCTACTCTAATAAAAATAATTTGTCAGCTAAATTAATTCTTTACCTTAATTTAAAGAATTTAAAATGGCTTCTACAGTATTTACCAGAGAGAATCCACTTTCAGTAACACAAAGAAAAAAAGGTATTATATATTTAAAGAAGCATTCAAAGTTAAGGGCTAACTTTTTTGTTGTTGTTAATCCTCACCGAGGATATTTTTCCACTGATTTTTAGAGGGAGTAGAAGAGAGAGAGAGAGGCAGGGAGGGAGAGAGAGAGAGCGAGAGAGATGGATTGGTTGCCTCTGGGCAAATGAGGTACATGCCCTTGACATGAATTGAACCTGGGACCCTTCAGGGTCTACTCACTGAACCAAATCAGTTAGGTCTAAAGCTAACTTTTGATTAGTTATTTAGCAAAGCAATTTTGGCATTTGTACAGAATTATTTTTGGAATGGTAAACACCTTTCACACCTTTCCTATCTCCAATGCTGAGGCACAATCCTTCTGATTAGGTTAATAAAAGATCATCATGAGACTTAGAACCCAGGATGCTAAATTAAAAAAATGGCTGCCCAGCAAGTACACAGGGTGTGAAAAGATGATAAAGTACGCACGCTGTGAGAGGTGGGGCTTATCACTGTTAGGATTGGCAGAAGGTCTGCATGAAAGCCACACTGATTCCAAGCTGTTCTTCCTCCCTGCTCTTTTTTAGAAAAGGCATCAAAAACCTTGTGTGCTGGCATTGTTAAAGAACAAGGAGAAAGCAGCTAAGATGCTTGGAGGTAAAGGTATAAAGTTTAAGTTTAGTCATATTGAAGTTATAAGCTCCTTTCTCTCCCTAAGAATCCTAAAGTGAATGATTGCTTCAAAATATACATTTCATAAGTTACAGAATAGACTCTAAATTAGTCCAACCACAACAATTTAAGGAAATAATTATAGCTAAAGGAATCAATAAGATAATAGAGGAAAAAATTTGGAGGTCTTAAATAGATCTTAGACATTAAGTCAATATATTCTATGAATTATTTATTAAAGTGAATTTATCAAAATGAATAAAACTTCAGATTCAAAATCATGGAAGAATAGAGATTAACAATGTGAAAAAATATATGTTAAGGTTAAAATGTCCCTAAAATAGACATTCAAATTACAATACAATTTTCTCGATTTGAAACTTTGCTAATGTTAATGGCCTTTTTCTGATAATCAAATTCCATATTAGTTGTACTATAAAATCAGGAAGCATGTTTTGATCATCAAGAAATATTAATTTATGTAATGAGGTTTAAATATTAAAATTCTTTTTATGACCAACTGTCACTTTTGCATTTAAAATATATAGCAATGGGCACTTTCTTCTTATTGGATAACATATTACTGAGAGTATTTTTCCATTAAAGGAAAAATTTCAGGGTATAATAAATTGAGCTATTAAGAACAAATATTAGAGCTAAGATGAAAGACTATTGCTAAAGGTAGGAACATCTGAGGGGCCAGGAGAATGGAACATGTGAGAACACTGCAAAGTATAAGTAAGGGATATGGTTTAGTAGAAGGTTTAGTGTTCTCTAACTTGAAGTCAAAAGTCACAGGTAAACTCAGACCACCAGATACAATGGTTCTGAAACTCATTCCTGAATTCTGCATTCTTGATTTTGAAAGTTAGACTTGCTATGTTTTTTGGCTCTGGCTTAGCTGTTCTCACCACAGAACTTTGGGATAAGCTGGCATTATTGGAAGACCTCCACAAAGAAGGCTGGCCCAAATCCATACGACACCAAGGCATGAGGCAGGTAGATAAGAAG
>NW_006282518.1:1051009-1051705 GCF_000327345.1 Myotis davidii | reverse complement strand
TGTGTTGTGTGTGTGTGTGTGTGTGTGTGTGTGTGTGTGTGTGTGTGTTGTGTAACTGTGCATGCACATCCTTTGTCATTTTTTTCACATTTCTCCTTGCTCCATTTTTTTCAAAAGATCAACAGGTATCTGCTGCATTTTCTAGAGTGATATATGCTGGGATTGGAGCTGGATTCTGAGGTGACATGTGAGTTATCTCACAAGACTGTTGCTTGTATTATAAACTAAAGTCACATAAAAAATATGGCAGAGGTAAAACTCTAACTGAAAACCAACTAAACCATACCATACCTTTCTACTCACATTGAGTTATAGGAAAAATGTGTATGAGGAAAAGAAATTCATAGAACAACAAGAAAGCCCACTGCATTGGAGAACATATTTGCCAATGTTATCACCGATAAGGGTTTAATCTCCAACATTTACAGGGAGCTCATACAACTTAACAAAAGGAAGATAAACAACCCAATAAAAAAATGGGCAAAGGACCTAAATAGACACTTTTCGAAAGAAGACAGAAGAAAGGCCAAAAGACATATGAAAACATGTTCAAAGTCACTAATTATCTGAGAGATGCAAATGAAAATGACAATGAGGTACCATCTCACACCTGTCAGAATGGCCATCTTCAAATCAACAAACGACAAGTGCTGGAGAGGATGTGGAGAAAAAGGAACACTTGTGCACTGCTGGTGG
>NW_006282518.1:1046893-1050916 GCF_000327345.1 Myotis davidii | reverse complement strand
TATGGAATATAATGAACAACATAAACTGATGAACAAAAACAGATCTAGAGACAGAGAAGCATCGATCAGACCATCAAACCTCAGAGGGAAGGTAGGGGAGGGAGGTAAGGGGGAGAGATCAACCAAAGGACTTATATGCAAGCATATAGGCCTAACCAACCAATGGACACAGACAACAGGGGCGTGAGGGCATGAGTGGAGGGGATAGGGGGGTAATGTGGGGTAAGGACACAGATGTAATAACTTAATCAATAAAAAATTAAAAAAAGAAATTCATACAATAATTAAATTTTAAAACCTTAACTTCTAACAAAAATTATCTCTGGAGAGTAAGGAGAGAAGATTTCTTTTTAAGTTCATCATTGTTTTATTCATGTATTCATTCATTTATTTGTTTGTTTAGCAACAAGCATTTTAATACTTTTTAATTAAACAACAAAAGAAAAAATGTATAGGGAAATTAAAAATTTCTAAGGTATGTTTTATGATACAATCCTAATATGTCTTAACCTACCATCTTCTGGTAGTTGGTAAACACAGGAGGTGAATTTAATATGTAGAGGGGGGGAAAATAAGACTTTGTGACCTTCAACTTTCTCTGGCAAGGGTGTCCAATGTAAAAGGAGACAGAACTTAGGACAGGTTCTCATAAAATAAGCTAGAAAGTGCTCCACTGAGAAACTGACAATATGTTATTAATAATCTGAAGAAAATTGGTTTGTTTTTTTGATGTGTGAAAACAGTAACAAGTAATAGTGTAGCGGAACCCTATCATCTTTCTAGGTAAAACAAATTATAAGTCATAACTTGTCTTTCTGTACTATTGAGGGGTTGTCATTCTTTAATGCAAGCTTTAGTTCTTATCTAGCCACATCTTCTGCTATGCAACTCTGTAGCATCAAGAATACATTCTTTTGCCTTTAAATCTGGCTTCATTACTTATTAACATTCCTGAGATTATTTTCCTGGCTGATACAGGGTTATTTGTTATTCACTAAAGTACAGGTTGCAATTTCAACATGTTTTACAAACAGCAGGATGAAGCTAGATGATGGGTGATTTCCAATGGAGGCCGCCTTCCTTCTACAAGCTGCAGATTTTTTAAAATATGTTTTTATTGATTTCAGAGAGGGAGGGGGCGGGAAAGAGAGATAGAAATACACGATGACAGGAGAGGGAGAGAGAGATAGAAACATAAACGATGAGAGGGAATCATGTATCGGTTGCCTCCTGCATGACCCCTATTAGGTATCGAGCCCACAACCCAGACATGCACCCTGACCAGGAACTGAACTGTGACCTACTGGTTCATGGGTTGACCACTCAACCACTGAGCCATATTGGCTGGGCCACAGGCTACATATTTTGATAGGAAAAACAACTTCTTAGGTTTGCTGGAAGATACGGTTTCTAACAATGAACTGGTTATCTCACATGCCATATTTTTGTGGCCATCATTTTTCAAATGGGAGTGAAATAGGCAGGAAAAGAAGGCTTTGAACAATACAGGAGGTGACTATAAGTGAGCCATAATACAAAGAGCAGTCATTCTAGTTATTAGCACTCCGGCTTTGTGGTTCCCAGTACGAAGAGGATATGCTGATCCCATGCAGTCCTGTCCTCTTCACAAAATACCCCAAACAAAGAATTTTGCAGTGCTTTGGTTCCTATTTTTGTCACACAATAGATAAAACAATAACTAGCTTTAACTATTATATAATTAATAAAATAGAAAACAATTGGTGGCAAAAGGGGCTAGCTACTATTTATTCATTCACTCACTCAGTCACCTACTTATTTATTCATCCAATAGTGCCTGGCTTACTAGGGGCCATATACTATCTTAGGCACCATGTGTATGAGATAGGAATAAAATCCCTGCTTTTTTTAAACTTATATTCTGGCAGGTAGAGATGGAAGGTAAATCAGTAGACAATATTTGATATTATACTCAGAGTGATAAAACTGTGAAGAATATAAAACAGAGTAACATATCAGAGAATGGATAGTGATGGTGGTGGTAGTGGTGGGGGAGGGAGAATCTGGGTCAGACTCGGTTGTCAGGGTGGGACTCTTGAGGGGAAAATATTTGAACTGAGACCTGAATGGCAAAACCTATAAATACATTTTTCAATAAATATATATGATACGGTTAGTGCTATTTGGAATATAAGGTTTCTTTTGACTTCCCAAATGTCCAATGTCAAAAGGGAAAGGAGTAGTGAGTGATAAGAATGTGAAATGAGAGACATTTTTAATTGAGCTCCTAAAACAAGGCTAATATATTGTGTTGAAACATACAAAATTGCTGATATTTCATCATTTTGACCTACAAAAACATTTCATTTGGTTCAATTCAATAGCCGGAGGTGAACAAAGTTAGGTCATATAGTCAGGTAAATGTTATTTAGTGAGGTTAGCCAGGACTAATTCACTACTTAAGTATTATAATTGCCCTCTTTGCCTAAATTCAAATCTGCATAAAATCTACATAAGTTACATAATTATAAAACATTTATTGGACAGACTTACAGTGTGTCAGGTATGGAAACTGTTTTCTGGCATTACCTCATTAAATCCTCATACAACCTCATAAGTACTAGCACCACACGATTTAACAATGAAGATATTGAGGTCTAGAGGTAGAGTGACAAAACAAGAATTGGAACTGAGGAATATATCCGCAGACTGTATAACACTGCAGAGATATGCAATTCACTCCAGAACAAACCCACCTTTGAATTTCCTATAAATAAACATTCTATGTTCTGATCCCTTACTGCTTATAGGAAAACATGCTTATTCATTTCAAAATTCAACAGTAATTTTATGTAACTAGCTATATGTTCAGTTATGTCATATTTATTCCCTTTTAGATATCTAGCATTTTGTTACTGCCAAGACTTAAATGATGTGATGTGCTCTGGGGTATGTGTTTTCAAAGAGTGAAACACTGAACAAATTATTTGAGGATATAACATATATAACAGGAGAGAGTCTCATGTAGTTAAGCAGTTTGGTACATATCTTTTATTTATGATCTTAAAAACAAATCAAGGTTATTCTAAACTATTCAAAATCATTCCCTTTCCTTTTCCATTTAAGTATGGGCATGTGGTGCAACCTTGGCCAATGAAATTTAGAGCTAAATCTCCCTGAAGGATCCAGGACATTTTCCTTGATCTTATAAAAAGGACTAAAGATAGGGCCTGATCTTTGGCTCTTTGGATACTATCTTATAAGAAGTGATGCTTGGAGCTGTTGGCATTACAGAAAAGTTAACTGAGAGTCCTAACACTGCAGAGATATGCAATTCACTCCAGAACAAACCCACCTTTGAATTTCCTATAAATAAACATGATAACGTTTCCTTATAACTGAACCCAGAGAACGAGGGAGGTGAGATTAAAAATCCAACCTATAATCAGTATCAAAATTATGGCTAGAAGGGTTAGACTCTGTATCTGATCTTTAGTGTTTTATTTCTGCCTAACAGTCTTTCTTCAAAATCAGTCAATGTGGTATTAAGAGAATATTTGTTTACTACTTTCTAGATTTTTCTGTGATACACACACACACACACACACACACACACACACACGCAAACACACACACACTAGCGGCCCGGTGCATGAAATTCACCGGGGGGGTAGGGGGGGGTGTGCCTCAGCCGAGCCTGCACCCTCACCAATCCGGGACCCCTCAGGGGATGTCCCTCTCACAATCCAGGACTGCTGGCCTCCCTCTCACAATGGGGGACTGCTGGCTCCCAACTGCTCTCTTGCCTGCCAGCCTGATCACTTCCTAACCACTTCCCTACCAGCCTGATCGATGCCTAACTGCTCCCCTGCCAGCCCAATTGCCCCTAACTATCCTCCCTTGCTGGCCCGATCTCCCCCAGCTGCCTCCTCCTGCCGGCCTGATCTCCCCCAACTGCCCTTCCCTGCACGCCTGGTTCCCCCAACGGCCCTCCCCTGCCGGCTATCTTGTGGCTGTGGGCCCCACCCTCTTTGGGGACAGGAC
>NW_006282518.1:1036246-1046799 GCF_000327345.1 Myotis davidii | reverse complement strand
ATTGGCTGTTGGCGCCACCATCTTTGAGGGCAGGGGAGTCAATTAGCATATTCCGTCCTTATTGGCTGTGGGCGCCGCCATCTTTGCAACGGCATGAAGGTCAATTAGCATATTCCCTCTTTATTAGATAGGATATATTTGTTATACAACAAGCCAAGAACGATGCCCTTAAACTTCACAAAAGTGGCATATTTAAGGTTCTCTGCTATTCTTTCTCTAACTTTAATGAATGTCTTTTTATTCCTAATGCTTATATATCTTTTTCATCTATTCCATTTAAAGCCAAACTATAATTTAAGATATTGTTGATGATTATACTCTTCTAAATTCTTTGTGCTTATTCATAATTTATCTTGACAATAAATAAGACCATAAAAATACTGTAACATTTTTCTTTATTTTCAACTTACTTACTTTTCCCTTTAACACAATTTATTACTTTAGAAATATCTTCCCCTTGCCCACACACTTCCTACCTGAATGTTCTAAAAAATAAAATTCATGGCTTTTAGAGACTCTTCAGTAAATTACTCTAGGACCCTTTAAAATGATTGAAGAGGATTAATCTATCTTTTTCTGCACTAAATTGGTAGTCATTATCCAGCCTCTCAGCCTAGATAATTTAAGATAGTAGGCCACTGAGCTGCATATTTTATGTTACCAATGGTGTGCAAAGGATGTTAGATTAAAAAATTAACTTTAAAATACATTTCTCTGCAGATCTAAATTTGAAAACATCAATAAACATCTTGACCAGATAACCTGAGATGTATTATAGCTACCAGGTAATGGATTGTATCCACCCTCTTCCTCCCCATCCAAGCTCCCTAGGTTTTGCTTTAGATTTCTAAAACCACGCTAATAAATGTGTAAATTAAGTGAGAATACTGGTAGGTTATATCCAAGATAAAAAAAAGAGCACATTATAACTTCATCAAGTGTACGGAGGCACCAAGAATGTACGGAATACTCTTATGATGGCCAGGGGGGAAATCAGCAGGATCAAGGGATAAAGTTTTTGGAAACCTCATCTAAATTTTATAGCATGGCAATGGAAAGGAAACCATTCCAGCAGACTTCAAGCTGCATTAACCAAAACAGTACTTTCATGTTATGACAGATGATTTCAGAATTAAGAAAGAAGTTTATATTTTGTCCCCCCACTTTTGTAATTCCTTGAAACTAGCATAGGTTGACATAATTTATAATTTAATTTAAGTGAAGTATTATAAGTCCAGTACCTCAGTAAGTTTCAGAACTGTTAATTGGGATCATAGGAAATTACTTGTCTTCTTCCAAATGCCAGTGAAGTAGGTCAGGATAATTAATATGCAAGCTGACTTTTCAGTCAAAGGAAAACAAGACAGGTCTCATTTGTGTAATTTTAGTACCATTCACCTTAGACTAAAATGAGTTCAGCCTGAGAAAAATCAGTATGACAGTTAAATAACTGAATTTTAAAATAAGACAAAAGGTAGTTCAATCATGAGAACACAGATTGAAGTCTGTTCTAAAGAATGCTAAATTTACACTTCATAAGCAGGTCCAAATTGAACATCTATAAGGAAACTGAAAAAATAATCTAAGCCACAGATTGCTTTGTAAACTCATAAACACTATATAATATGTTATATAGAGTTAAGTTAAATATAAATGATAAGAAAGGAATTTGGTTGATGACAATTCTTCACCATTAAAGCAGAAGAAGAGAAACTGTATTTTTATGTTTTATCCCCCCGTTACTCCTTCTGCCCATCTCCTGACACTTCTCATTTTTTAATTTCTTGATAAACTGAGAAAAATGTTTGGAGCTGGAGACATGAAACTTATTTCCTCTGCAGGTCAGTACTTGATTAGTGCAGATTCACTTTAGTAGGTCAAACAGAATTCTGACCTGGAGCAGGACGGTTAGTAACACACAGCTGTTGGACTTTGATTCTATTAAGCACGGCTGCCTGCTGACCCATGCAGTGGCATAGTGAGTGCTTCGTATTGGAGGGCATGCCATACATCTGAGGCTGATGGAATGGTCACGGCTTCTTTCCCTGGTATAATTTTTACTCTGTTGACATAACGCCAAGCAACTTGATTTGAATAAGCAGCATGGAATATTTACTCCTAATGGCCAGCCCAGGGCAGTCATTAATACAACATCCCATAACTAGACCTTAGAGATTCTTTTGAAAACACATATTTCAGAGCTGATGTTTCCCAAATGAAGGGTTCATCAAATTGTACACTCCAAAATATTTGCAACAGTAATGAAGAAAAAACATCATTAGGAAGGCAAATCTATATTCCATTAAATAAGAAGCATTTTCTAGGCAAGCATGAAAAGCACTGCTTTGTTGAGGATAGTTTGAAGGACACTGGGACATCAAGTGAAAAGATCTATGGAAAAATACCCAGAAAGAAATGGGGCTGTGATAGATAGTACACGGCCACCTTTAGAGAAGCAGGGCTGACTGAAATAGCATGAACTGCCCCACAATATTGAACCATAAAGTCCAAATGTGCAATACCAAATTTACTGACATACTTCCTAGGGCTGTTCTGTGTCATCACAATTATTCCACAAAGAGAGTCCACTGAAAAAGATGGAAAGTAGTACCGAACAACTGCCCACTTGAGTTATTTGGGAACCTGAAGGAAACACCCATTGACTTAAGTGTGTGTCTATATGGCTAAAATAAATCAAATCAACAAAACAGCAAAAGAAAGAAAAAGAGACACTAGGAGAAAAAAATTGAAATCTGTGTACCTAGAGATGCTCTGGGGGCTACTGAGGCCTGAAGGATGAGTGAGTACAAGGGCCGGGCTTTCAGATGCTAGCACATGCTTTGTGCTTGTAGTACTGAACAAACCTGACATAGTTATAGCAGTTGTGTAGTACCTGGATGACAGTTGAAATAAAGTTTCTAACTCACCTTTAGTTAAATTTTGATAATTACCTTATTAAAAATGTTTTATCATGTTTGCCAGAACTCCTACAGAGGCCTACCATAGTTCCTAGACATTTCTGCTACAATCTTTTCCATAATCTCTAATAAATGTTAAAGTTGTGAGAGCTTGGCAGGTAATTGATGGTAATTACTTTTCTTGCACCAACCGTATACATTTTGTAATGTTCCTGATGGAGATTATGGCTAATATATACTTTACATGAAAACTGGTTTAACACATGCACTTTATTATAAGAAACTCATATTTGATGGTATAAGTCATAACTTAATTTCCACTAAATAAGGCAATAAAGAACCATCCCATAAAAGGAAGTTCACTCTATTTTCTTGTTAATAATCGCCAAAGGACCCTCATTTGAAATGAGACTCTCGGCCTGTTGTTAACCTGTGAGCTTTTAGTTATTTTCAGTTGTGATGAAGTACTTACACAAATATATCCTGTAGTCAATGTCTTATGTACTCATGAAATGGGCTGAAGGATGAAGTCTATTTGCATCCTTTAAAAAGAGTAGTCTCATGCCCTAGTAGAACCAAATTAGTAACTGTGGCTTCAGCAACAATGGCTCAGGTTATATGCACTAACTGGCCTAGACTTCATTTTGAATAAAAAGATGTAAACAGTTTTATACTATTTCTTCTATATTTTGAGGGGTACTTAATATTCGAGATTTATAGCCAGTCCTAGATTTTCTTTTTAAATAACTGAGTTATAGCTGTTTTCTTAAACTAGCCTAGGTTTCTGAACTGGTGTATTACATTAGTTATGAAAAGATGCTCAGTATTACACGGTGAATAAAGAACTTGATAACTAGTAAACATATTCTTAATTCCAACAAGACAGAGGGTTACTTAATTGACTTGTCTCTCTTAAGAGTTGATTCATATAAATTGAAATTTGTAATCAACATCCCTATTAAGAAAGTAAATGGATGCTTTTGGCAAATTGGTTTCTAGACATAAATTTGGCTAAGTTGATAGAAACACTGGTGAAATTTTCTTCTTGGAAAAACTTGGATTTTTAAATTTTTGTCTTCCCTTACTCTTTCAACCAAGGTTCTGTGAACACCCCCCTTGAAGCATTTATAGTTTCTTAACACAAACTTTGGGGGCAAAAACTGTGGACCAAAGGATGATGCATGCAAGTGAGAAGAAGTGGCTAAGCGGAGGAAGATAAAGAAATGAATACCATTAACCTTAAAAGGCAATAGGAAATTGAAGAAAAAAAGCTATTTGCTCTAACTATGGGTATCCTAAGTTTCATCACTTATCTTTTCCCCACAAGCTACGTAAGTTCTGAAAGCAGGACACCAAGGGATACCTAACTTCCTATGTAGCAAGACCATTATTTTAAGAAAAAAGGGAAACGGAATTCTATTTTCTTAAAATAAGAAGTTTGAAAAGGTTAGGACTCTGTGTATACAGGCTAGCAATCTCCATCAACATACTTACTTTTATCTCCTATGTTTTCCCCTGCTGCCTCCCCTTCCTCCTCCTCCTCCTCCTCTTCCTCCACCTCTGTGGGTTGCACGTCATCCTGCGGGTCACAGGCACTAACCGGCGCATTCAGACAGCAGTGGTTGAACCCGCTATCTCGAGGCAGAGTAAAACTTCGAGGCTTGCCCCCGTTTCCATTTAACACTTGCATCCTCTCGCTCTCGGCTAAGGGGTACGGCCCATAGTGATCCTGTAGGTGGCATTTCTGAGTTGGAAGGGTGGACTGCCGCCTGTGCTCTGGGGACAGGGCTGCGGAGTCAGAGAAGACAGAATCCTCCAGAGGCAGAGTCTGAAGATAGTGTAATCCTGAGCTTGTCAGGGGCGTCTCAATTAAATCCTGCCAGGAGCGGCGCTGGCTGGCTGTCTTGCGAATGGGGGACACCGCACTGCTCCCAGTCACTTCCTGACGGAACTCCTCATGAGAGGACTGAGACTGAGAGGTCTCTGTGGAGGAGAGGCGGCTGTGTTTTGCTTCCACATAAGGACTGGCGCAACTCATCTGTGGAAAGGAGCCTCAGATCAGTCTCTACAGAAATAACAGATCACTTCTATCACCAAGGAACACATCAATTTCCACTGGGTAACATGGCTAGTTGAGAGTTAGTGATTGTCAAGCTTTCACACATTTCAAAATTAGGCCCCAGCTACCATTTCATGAGACTGAGATGCAGAGGTATTGAAATGTAACTATTTATACCAGGCTCTCATGAAATATCTGACAAATTAATGCAAAGAGTGAGTGGGAAGAGATCAACCAATGAACCTGTATGCATATATACATGGCCCGTGGACAAAGACAATGGGATGGTAAGGACCTGGGGGAGGGGTACGGCAGCGGGCTGGAAAGGGTTAATGGGGGGTAAAGGAGAACCTATGTAATACTTTGAACAATAAAGATTATTTTTTTTTACAACAATGAAAATACAAGACAATGTGAGTACATATGTAAGAACTATTCAGCAACTGACCAAATAATCCAAGGTTTTAAGATCTGTACATATTTGAAATCCTGAACAATTGTTGCCAAATTCCTATTTTCAGATTTTATGGAGCTTGGGGATGAGTGTAAGAAGAGAGACGTTGGGATGTGAAAACAAAGTGCCTATGATCAACAGAACCCTTCTTCTTCTTCACAGGTGAATGTCTGCTCTTATGGGTACCACAGCAAAGCTTTATTCAATTCTGGGGCATGTTCTAGAGAGTTAAAAATGTAGGTAGCATGAGATTATAACCTGATAGGGATTAGCATTTCCCTTGAGCACAGGCATTTCAGGGTACATAAACACAAAAGAAAAATGGAATATTTTTATCCCTGAAATTTAAAATTTGGGACTATATGTTACAGTAAAAAGCACAGCCAAGAAAAAGAACTGGAATCAAGTGAATGCTATAAAAGACCTGCAGGAACAGTTACTGGAACAAGCCTTATTCTAGCTCTGGGGACTAACAGACCAGCCCAGGCCCTCTTCTGGGAGGAGAAGCCAGATTTGTTAAACATGCTAATCACAAATGGAGCCGAAGACAAGCCTGGTTGAAAGGAAAGTGCATGCTGCCCCTCAAGGTAAAGGAGAAGTTATGCGGCATTTTCTGTGGGCAGTTTATATTCTCATGCGTTACTAACAATGTGAATAGTTTCCTGCTTAAAATTCACATATTGCTATGATTAAAGAGCTATTTGGTATAGCTGGAGTTTTCCTTTCTTCCTCTTCTATAAATATTTTAAAGGAATTATTCAGACTCTGATGTTCTAGGGACAGAGGGGAAATATGATAAAAACTATATTTTGTCACTGACTTCATTATTTCATTTCCATAGCTCATCCTTGCATCCTGTGGCACTCAGGAAACTTCAGCATTTAATCAAGAAATGTGCATACAGATAGAACGGTTCTGAATTTTCCCCACTTTTCTCTTCTTCTCCTTAGGTAAGAAACATTGTCTTCAAACATTTTATTAAAAATATGGCTTCCTTTTAATTATTAGCCGAAAGTATCCATTCATTTATTTCAGAAACATTTATCAAGAACTTAATAAGTCAGTGCCAGTGCTGAGCTAGGCCAGGAAATGTATAGATGAATGAACTGTTGTCAAAAAGTTCATAGTCCAGTCCAGTGAGCTGTGTGCAGGCCCATATATTCTGATTTAATATGTCTGGATTGGGCCTGAACATCTGCATTTCTAAAATGTTCCAGAGGTGATTCTTATGCACAGCCAAGGTTGAGAAAGCCAAGGTCTGGAATTATATCAACATCTTGCATGGCACCTTTCTTATTGAAAATCCCCCGAACTTATATGGAGGTGGAATTAGGTTTACTGTTCTTGTCACCGAAATATAGCTTCTATTTCCTATGTGGAAGACTCAGTCCCAACATAGGCAAAATTGACTCTCACGGTACCATGATCATACAATGTATTGTCTAAAGTGGGGCACTACTGAGATACTTTCACTAATTCTGATAGGAATGAGCATAAAGTAGGATAGTCCCAAGCAATCCAGAAGTTGTCTAACCTATCTGAAGATCAAAGTATATACATAGAATAATTTACACAGGTTTAAGAGGTCTGAAGCACCATATAAACATATACATTAAATCAGACTCCATGGCTGTCTAAAAATCTAAATGCCAAAACATGTTTAATATAGATGTAATTGTAATTTTATGAGTTGATTCTAAAGGATATAGGTATAAATTTTATTAGTGTGAAATAGATAAGGTCAATTAATTTTTTTCTAAAAAATATTTTTGTTATTTTCACAAAGGCTATTCTGACACACATAGTATGTTTTCTTAATAAAATTAGTCACTCCTCCTCTTAAATTTTTTGGAACACTTTGAGAAGGACAGGTGTTAGTTCTTTGAATAATTGGTAACATTTATCTGTAAAGTCATCTGGTCCAGGGCAAAATTTTACCCTTTGCGACAGCATGGATGGACCTGGAGAGCATTATGCTAAGTGAAATGAACCAGTCAGAGAAAAACAAGTACCATATGATTTCATGCATATGTGGAATTTAATGAACAAACTGAACTAACAAGGAAAATAAAGATAGACTCATAGATAGAGGGCAGGCTGGCAGCTCTGGTGGTGGTGGTGGGTTTTGGGGGGCGAAGGGGTCAAGCAAAGAAAAAAAGAAAGAACTCGTGGACATGCACAACAGTGTGGTGATTGCAGTGGGGAGGGTGTGTGGGTGGAGATGGAAGAGGGTATAGAGGTATAGGGGTAATAAAAAAATAAAAATTATATTAAAATACATACATACACACATATATACATAAAACTGGTCAGATATTTATTATGCCTGGAATCTGTGGTTACTGTTACTCTTGATTAAATATTCTTTGCATACTTCAAAAGTTTCCCTTATTGCCTTTAGACTCCCTATTTTCTTTCCCCTAAGAAGCTGAGCTCTAACATGCAATTCACCACATATCTTTTTTTTAAATAAACATACAAAGGGATGTTTTAGGTCAAAGAATCTGATGCTGTTTATATTCCTGTTGGTAACTTACAGAGGGAGGCCGCGGGTATGTATCGTAGGGTGGTGGAGGACTGTCCTGTTTGGGTGTTGATGGAGTATCTGCTTCTTCCTTGTCACTCTCACTCCAGTAATCTGAAAATTCACACACATAGATATATCAACATCCTACTAGATGTTTCTAGACATATTTTCAGGAACACACAATACCAGCTAACAGAAGGAAGTTTATGTTCCACTTGTACACCCTGCTCCCCAGCACCCCTTACCCCAGGCCACCAACTTTTATTTTCATCTGGGTTCTGAGAATGAAGGAAGTGTACAATTAATTAATT
Source organism: Myotis davidii (assembly GCF_000327345.1). NCBI lineage: Eukaryota > Metazoa > Chordata > Mammalia > Chiroptera > Vespertilionidae > Myotis > Myotis davidii. Next base: position 1,038,530 of record NW_006282518.1, on the reverse strand, counting down.
CCAACCTCCTTTTAAAGCAAGCAATTGTACAAAACCACAATTTTAAGGAGTTAAGAAAAAGACATCGCATAAGCCAAATCAAGTTTAGGGTATTTGAGGTTCCAGACCAAATTATTCTGTAGCTTCAATTAATGAATTACATCACACGGTGCTCCTTTAAAATGTACCATTTTATCCTAAAGATGAATGTTCAAAGAAAAGTAATACATATCTTGCTGTAGATCTCTACAGACATAAACATCTCCAAAAATAATGTTCTTAGTTCTCTTTTCTGGCTTCAATTCACTGGTTATCTAACAATCACTGTTTCCAGAGTCATGCTGACATAAATCTCTATAACACCACACTCCCACCTCTACTGGGAAATACATGGCAAACCCTGATTCCTGCCAAATGCAAAAGGGCAAATCTGCTGATGTGGGCTGCAAGCTCCAAACTTCTAGAACGACTTAAAAGGGTAGAAAATGTAAGCTGCTCGACAAAGTGACTTGGCTGACCTCAGGCAAGAGAGAAGGGGGAAAATTCTAAGAGCTATATTAGTTGAATACATAAAATACAGCAAAAGGGCAATAATAAGAATCTGTTCCACAAATAACATCTCAACCAACCTGCCATTGCTGGGTTAATTCTTTATCTGATTTACAAGGGAAAACCCAGAAGTATTATCCATATGAATTTCAGATGATAAAAGAAGTGAAAAGGAATTAAAACAAGTTTCCTTATTCTCATGAAACTCTAAATCACAAAAGAACCATCAGAAGGCTTGACTGATATTCAGATTTCTGTGATAAATCATGGCATATACATATTAAATATATTTTTTTATTGATTTCAGAGAGGAAGGGAGAGGGAGAGAGACAGAAACATCAATGATGAGAGAGAATCATTGATCGGCTCCCTCCCGCACGCCCCCAACTGGGGATTGAGCCCACAACCCGGGCATGTGCCCCTGACCGTAATTGAACCTGGGACCCTTCAGTCTGCAGTCTGACGCTCTATCTACTGAGCCAAACCAGCCAGGGCCATGGCATATATTTTTACAGGATCCCTCTCCACCTAGCAATTCTCATATTGTAGTATTGTTACATGTTTCTTGTGCTGCTGATTAATATTAGTAAGTACAGCTAACATTTATTGAGTACTTACTATATGCTGAATAGAAAGTGGTAGAACTAGGATTTCAACTAATAACTTGCCTTGCTCTAAACCTCAGAGGGCTAAGTCACTGGGACTTTTTGTGTATCACACACTGGGGGTGTATATCCACACTCCTTTAAGCCCCCTCCTCCTGCTGCTTTATAAGTCTGGCTACTGTGAATAGAAATTCTTTAGCAATGGAGATTATTATATTTAGTCCTAAAAATATAAGGACTCCGAACATTCTATTCCTACTGTAATAATTTCCTTTGAGTAAAAGATAAGCAAAGACTATTTAATCTAAATCTGCTGTCTGTTTTTTACATTGGATCACACTAGTGAAGGTCAGAGTACTAAGACTCCTGCAAATACAAACTGACAGAAATGGACCCAGCGAACACTGGTGAGAAAACTATGAGCTATATACTTGAGCAGCTGTAGGTTCAATTCTTGGCTATACCACTTACCATTTCTGTGCTCTTGTGATGGTTACTTAGCCTTTTGGAGTCTGTTTTGTCCTCTATAAAACAGGGCTAATAATAACTGCCTTTCAGAGTTGGTGTGTGTGTGTGTGTGCGCGCGCGTGCGTGCATGTACGTGTGTGTGTACGTGTGTGTGTGTGTGTGTGTGTGTGTGTGTGTGTAGGTAGGTATTAAATGAGGTAATATATATCAAGAACCTTTGAACCTGAAAGCACTGAATAAATATTAGTTAGGACTCCTGGTCTACTTTGTAGGTAGCAGGCCAGGACAGTCTGACCCAGATCACATACAAGATAAATACCTGGCGTTCATCTTCTTAGACATTAGTTTTTTCTTATAGCAAGTTCCAGCCCCAAAAAGCAAATTTTAGAGCTCTGGGGCCTGGGTTGGGGTAATTTTGTGGGATCTTGAAATACTGGGAAGTCACTGCTGGAGAGGAAGGGACTTTGTGGAGGAGATGAAGCACCTCCTTCACATCCCACCCCAAAGCAGTGGGCTTGCCAAGATCCCTCTGCTTTTACCCTCCCCACTATTCCCAGAAACTGGCACCTCTGATGAGTTTCTCTCTGCGGTTTCAAAGAGTCAGCACCTCCAGTGGCTCTTCTTAGCACACTGAGAAGAAAATGATCATAATTTTATCTATAGCTATCACTACGTGACATATT
>NW_006282518.1:1025399-1036176 GCF_000327345.1 Myotis davidii | reverse complement strand
TAGGAAGAACTTTAGTCCACTATTTGATGTAATTCTTGGTTTACTAAAAAGCACCATCAATCTAAAGTTTTCTTGGGTTGCCTAAGAAAAGACTGAAATACAACTTTGCAAATTAACTTCATTTCTTATACTAAGCTGTATGACTTTGAGAGATCAGTGCCAGAGATCAGGCTACATAGAAGTTTTAGTTAGGCTTTATTTGGGTTTTGTGGAAAATTACAGGCACACTGTTGCTCAGAGACTGAAATTAGTCTTATTTTCATTCTAAGAGCAAATTAATTATTTTTTTGAGCTCTTTACTTAGCAGAAAATAGATGGATACTTTAATGTCTCTTTCAGTGAATTCAATTTTATAAGTAAGTAATAATGAATAAACAGTGCCATCACTAGAACGGGAAAATTTCTACATTCTCATGCTGATAGAAAAGGCTAATTTGAAAAAAAATTTGACTTTTTCATCTAGAACTATCAAAGAAATACAATATATTACATTCATTTTTATGTAATTAAAGCTCTGAAAAGACCTAATATGCAATTGAAAAGAATGTGTTATGAATGTCTAACTTGAAGCTGGAAAAATATAGACAAATGATTAGCAGGTAATTTGCCAAATTGTGATCTTGGCAGAATTTAGTGTAACCCTGTTTTCTCTAAGTACAATGACAAATAATTAAAGAGAACCTCACATCTTTACACATCTGTAGCTAAAGACAGTAATTCACTAGACTTGTATTTCAGTCAATGAAAGAGTCATGTCTAAGTGCACTGGGTATTTAAGCAGATACGGTGTTTGGCAGTTATTCCATTGCATCATTGTGAAATATTCTCAATCCTCAACAGCTATATTTTGTATGAAGTTTAATTTGGTACTGCGAATGGCACTCAGGAGATGCCAAATAACTGTACAGAAGTGTGGAGTAGACACATGCATTCAGTAGTTTTCTATATAGAATACTACTCATGCAGAGGTAGAAGGTCTATGTTTCTGAGTTATGTTAGAGTGCCTGAGGAAGGTACACTCTAGGTGGAAATCCAGATGATTTCAGATTCCACTTGCACTGCATTACCAAGACAGACTTGAATTGTAACTCTTAGCTTCTGCATATTATTGTCTACCATACTCCAGTGGGCACTAAAATATATACTCACATGAGAGACCAGGACAGCATGAATCCCTGAAATTAAAACTTTTTTGAGCCTGTATGTGTAATATGACTTACCAGTTCTTTAATCCATAATGAAATTTGATCATATAATACCATTACAAAAAAATTCACCAAAATCAAGACCATGCTCAGCTTTAAAATAATGCCCAGTAATAACATACAGAAGTTAAGCCTGAAAATCCAATCGTCTATATTCACACAAATTGACTTGTTTCAAAGATTCATTTTACTATCAGTACATTTCCCTAACTTCTAATTCTTCCATCTTAAAAAGATCAGAAATAAATCTATATGCATCTTTAGAGAACAGTTTTATGCCACTTAAATAAATTTGAAAAGAAATGTTTATATTTTTTAGCACTCTCACAACAATTTTAAGTCTATAAATGAAGTTGAAGCATGAAAGTTGAGGAATACTTTTTTAAATTAAAAAAATATTGTATTTATTGGGGTGACATTGGTTAATATAAAATTATATAGGATTCAGGTATACAATTTTATAATACATCCTCTGTGTCTTTTATTGTATGTTCATCACCCTTAGTCAAGTCTTCTTCCATCTCCATTTATCCCACCTATATTCTCTTCTATCTCCCACCAACCCCTCTAGGATATCACTGTACTGCTGTCTGTATTGAATAAACTTTTAACAGTGAAGAAGTGTGGCTCAATAACTGGCCTGGCATTCTTTATCCTGGCTGGGGTTTGCCTGTGCACACTGATTTGATGAAGATAGCTTCCACATTATTTGTTGAAGTATATATGCTGATTCCACTGCAGGGATGTTTTATTTTGTTATTTCCTTGACTCTACATTTTTCTCATCCTGAGAGAACCAGTTTAGATAATAGAGCCAACAGAAAGCATTTCCCCCCTGCTCCCCATCTGGAAGGGGTCTCTCCAGTGTCATAACCATGAAACTTGATTACATTTTATTTTCTGTATTGTATGAAGAATGTCCTTTCTACTAGAATTCAATGTAATTTCAGGCATGATGAGTGCCTATTTCACCTTGATATAATAAGAGTGCTACCTAGTGGGAGGCCTTACACAGAAACACTTAATATTGAATAAAAATATCTTCTCTCCTTCTCCACCACCGACTTTCTGATCACTTTCTCCAGCAAGTATTTCTTCATTGATCTTATCCCCTTCTCAGGCTTTAAAATTTTTTGCACCTCCTTAGCAATTTTAATCAGTCGTATATTATGCAAAAATTAGCACTGATTTACTTTATATTGCTGTTTAATTTTTCTTAAGTAATTTCAAGTGTGTATTTTTGAGATCCTCAACAAGATGATAAATTCCCATTGGCAGGAACCATGTGTTGCTATTTCTTCTAAATTTCCTGCCCTATCTTCTTACCCTACACCTCTTTACCCACCCCCTTCTCTCACCCCGTGGCTCTAAACCAGGGGTTGGTAAACTACGGCCTGGAGGCCAATGAGGAGCTCTGCGTGTTTTTATAGGGGCCTGTGAAATAAGAATGGGTTTTACATTTTTAAATGGTTCAAAAACAGCAAAAGAAGAATATCTTTCAAAAGGTAAAAAAATGATGTGAAATTCAATCCTAGCGTCAACAAATAAAACTTGATTGGAGCACAGCCATGCCCCTGCACATGCTTACAGCTGCTTTCGTACTGCAACACCAGAGTTGAGTAGTTGTGACAGAATCTTTATGGCCTGCAAAGCCTAAAATATTTACTATTTCACCCTTTACAGAAAGTTTGCTGACTTCTGCTCTAAACGTTTGTTAACAGATAAGTTTAAGAATCTGATTATCTCTCTTAGATCTCTCTAACCTTTAGTTTTCAGGTGTTTTGAAAAGTTTTGGCTGTGGTTTTTACTCTGAGAGGAAATAAAAGGCTTTTAGAATCTCCACATCAACAAACAGGCTATACCCACTGAACACACAACTAGAACTATGTTTGTATATGCATCAGTCTGTGGAATTCTTTCAACTTTAGGATGTCTCAGAATTTTCAAAAAACTAAGCTTCCAAGCGATATACAGCAAATACTCTTTGGGAAATGTGATGCCACTTCAGAGTGGTGACCACAGCTTTCGTTAAGATTTCAGTTCTGGATAATGACATTGTGGTTCATAAATCTGAGGTCATTACCAAGGCAAATTCCATAAAAATCATAGAGTTACACAGTAACAGAACTGAAGAACATAACCAAATGTGATAATTTATAGAAGAAGAGATGATTCGTCTGAGCTCTTAGCATAAAAAGTCACTTAAATGTCTATGTGACTATTAGAAAAAAAAAACAACTAAGGAGTTAGAATTAGGTCAATATACAGAATCAATTACAGACATTTTAATTTTTATTCTTTCATGGGAAGTAGACTGAGGGAGTTGGTAACAAACAGAATAGAAGTTCATATTTGCTGCTCCAAAAATTTTAGTGTTTATTCCCTATCTGTTTAACTTATTAAACTTACCTATACGAGGCTATGGTTTGGATTCCAAGTACTCAGAAGAGAAATAACAAAAAACTAACATATGCATTTTCTTTTAAATGATAGCAGTGAATCACTACAGAATAACAGCAAAAACAAAACAAACAAACAAACAAAAAAACCAACAACAACAATGGAAGAAAAAGTATTCCTTTACCTTGTTCTTGCTTAATCCTCTCTCTTTCTGCATATCCTGCAGTCAGCATATTGATTCTGTTAAGCCATCTGAAAAAAATATTAAAACCAAAAGTATTGTGACTTAATTTCTTATGTTTCTTAGAAATATTTATTTTAAGATGCCTAAGAATATATGGAATAATCTTACATAAAAGATGCGTTCTTTGCTACTCTTGACACATGGAGACTTCAAATAGTTATAATTTGCTGTAGTGCAAATTGCTCCCACACCAAAGGTGCTATTTTAATAAAAAAGTCTTGGGAAAACCTATTAATGTCTGCAATGTAAAGGATTTTGAGATGAACAAAACCCTATTAACTCTGTTATTCCAATGTAGAAGCATTCCAACTAATTCTGTTTTTTTTCTTTGGAAGAAATGCTCCTTTAGAGACACTTAAACAATATCAGATATAAATTGTCCTAATAAGGAAATAATTGTGGACCTTGACCATCAAAATAAATTTCACTATGAATTACTTAGTGTTGATGAAGCTCTTTTAAGTTTAATGATCTAAACGGAAACACATCTTGGGAATACTTCAGACATTTGTCTTGAAGTACAAGGGTATTAGGTTTTCCAAAGACAAAATGAGCCTATACAAATTTAACCTCTGCTTAGATCCTGAAAATTTATTTCCATGAACAATAGTAACTTAAAAACAAATCTTAGTTCTCCCCAAATGGTGTGTCTCAGTGGTTGGGTGTCAACCCATAAACCAGGTCACGGTCAAGGCACATGCCTAGGTTGTGCCCAGTCTCCAGAAGTGGGTGTGCAGGAGGCAGCCAATCGATGATTCTCTCTCATCATTGATGTTTCTATCTCTCCTTTCCCCTTTCTCTCTCTGAAATCAATAACAACACTAACAAAATAAATCTTAGTTCTTTTCTCTTTCAGTAGTGCTGCTGTTGCCAACGTAGGGGACTGCCTGAAATAAATCACTGTTTCAACTTCCATCTTTTGTTCCACCAGACCTCTTCCTGTGTTCATTATTCCAACTGTTTACACTGTATCCGATTAGCAAATCACAAAATCTTTAAGCTGATCTGACAATTCCCCATTGGTTATTATGAGCTATGGTCCATATACTTTCCAAAATCAGAAATTAAGTAAGAATCCACCTTGCAAATTAGCTTGAGTAAGTTTGGAATCACTAGTATGGCTAACATCATTCAATTGTGGAATAATCTGAAATACATTTCTAAGAAAAAGTTGTGCTTGAGAACTTTTTCTCCTAGCAGGTTATCTCCACTGTTAAGTGGAAGATGACATTCTTTAAAGTGACTCATATAATACATCATTTATACTAAATGGTGTTAAATGTGCATCAGATACTTAGAATACCTTGAAAAGGGAGGAATGTTGTGTTCTTAATAGACAAAATCACATCCATGGCAATTTAAGTTTTAATTTTATGAATAAGTCACTTAAAGTCCAACTTTATTTTGACAAAACCTACAATGTAATTATCACCTCAAGTATGTTTGGAAAGTTAATAAGGGATTTGAGCAAAATAGAATAAAATAAAGATTGATCAAATGAATTCAACAGCATGGTATACACACATCATACTTCAGAAAATTATAAACTATAAGTCAAAAAGTTAACATCACGACAAGTAACCTTTTAAAAATGATGTAATCATTAGTAAAAGGTCAAAAATAAATCCAGTCTATAGGTCATTTGAAGGGTTTGAATTTGTACTACAAGGCAAATCTTAGCACTCTTAGGAAAAATTGCTGTGGGTCTTTTTGGGTGAAAATGAAGATTATATCACTAGAGGACTATTTGTTATTAAATTTTAATTTAGTACCTCATATTTACTACTTTTAAAAATATCACTGAAATGTCATTTTATCAGAAGTCTAAAGAACAATAGGTCTTTATAAAATGAATCAGGAAACAAAAAAGAGGATTCCTTAATTATTCAGTTCTACATTTATTAAGTATCTGCTATATGCTGCATAATGAGTTATGGGGGTACAAATATGAATAAGACATAGTTTTGCCTTCAATGAGCTCCAGAATTGCTACATTTCATAAAACAATTGAAAAATTAAACTACTTTTACAAATAAAATTGCTGGTCATAATAAACACTATTTAGAAAGTATGTAGATGAACTTAGGTCCCAATAAGCTGAGCAATACACAAATGTTGGTACAATCTTAGATAAACTTGTCCTTAAGATCTCATCTAGAAGCATCTAACTTATATATGTGTTACAATTAGGATTTTCTATTTACAGGCTCTTATGAACAACAGATATATATGCATTAAATAAGTCAAGAAATGTTTATTCTGAGCCTATGTGTGCCAGATACTATTCGAGGCACTAAGAAAATAGATAAACAAAACAAAGCGTTTGCCTTCATGTTTATATCTTAGGAGAAAGACAATACTCAGGTATACAAATAAACATATGTCAAGTAGTAGCAAGTGTATTAAAAAAACACAAGCTAAAAAATTAGAATGTCAAAATGCCAGGGATGGGGGAGGCTGTTGTTTTAAAATAAGGTGGTCAGGGGTTCAAGTACTGAATTTAGAATATTTTCAAACACATTGATGGGGAAGTTCTTTAATATCATATCTAAGTTCAGTACCTTACCATATCATCAGTGCTAAAATATACAAAGATATAGGTAAGGGGATATTGCATCTACAGTGAATAATCCAATGAGGTTGTCAATAGCTGACAGAGAATAATGTGTCTAGAGAGAAAAAAAGAGTAAGAACCATGGGAAAAATGTAGAAATAGCCGAAACCGGTTTGGCTCAGTGGATAGAGCGTCGACCTGCGGACTGAAAGGTCCCAGGTTCAATTCCGGTCAAGGGCATGTACCTTGGTTGCGGGCACATCCCCAGTAGGAGATGTGCAAGAGGCAGCTGATCGATGTTTCTCTCTCATCGATGTTTCTAACTCTCTATCTCTCTCCCTTCCTCTCTGTAAAAAATCAATAAAATATATTTTTTAAAAAATGTAGAAATAATAACCAAATAGAAGTTAGTGAGTCCTCACAAGTACAAGGACATATGTGCTGACATGAGAAATATATAAGCCAAATGAATTCAGTAACTAAGTCTCAGAACACTTGAGTAACAAGATGTTTGCTTTTTTCCCCCACAAACTTCACACAAAATGGAAATACTTTTGTAATGCTTCAATACTCATTTCTTTTTTAAAAATGTTTTTATTGATTTCAGAGAGAGGAAGGGAGAAGGAGAGAGATAGAAACATCAATGATGTGAATAAACATTTTTTTTTTTTTGAAAACAAGGAGAAAACGTTCTCTAAAATTCTGGTTGCCTAACTTGAGATTTCAGGAAGGATAACGTATTAATTAAGAGAACATTATGGAAACTACATGAAAGGCTCAGTTCACTTATCAATAATGAAAGATTTTATCAACCATCTCCAATACCTTTCTTTGCCATTTCCTTGTATTCATACCCTTGCTTTGGAAAAACCATGCCTGTACTTCCAGTGTCAAAGAACAAGATTAATAAGACTCTAAATTATACTCTCCAAAACAGGAAAATGGACAGATAAATAAAAAAGCACATTAAGTGTTCATTTAGTGTGTTCAAGCACATTTTTTAAACTGCACAATTTTGTGGTTAAAATATTTGGATACCAAGTTTTTAGAGACACACAAAGAAAGGTAAATGGGGCAAAAGCCCAAAGTATATAAAAGGAATCTATATTGTGAGTGAATATTTTATAGCACTTAAAATTTAGTAGGCCTTTATGTATGATTATTTGCTCCTCGTAAAAGTCTTATTGGTGAAAATGGTTATTATCTCCATTTTTAAAAAGGGTTAATACCTGGCATAGAGAGGTTAAGTTCTATGTCCAAGGTCACAGAATAGTAAGTAGGAGAGCTGAGCTTTGGACAGTTTGGTTCCAAAGTCTATGCTCTTGACCACTTTATATAACCACCTTAACTGTCTGCATATATATAATATGTTCTACCTGTTGAAGACCTAGAGGGGGAAATATTGCCATCTTCAATCCAATTTTTATATATCTAGAAAAGGGAGAGGTGAAAGGATCAAATTCATAAAAGAATTTCATAGAGTAGAAACACAAAGCGGAATGTTGTAAATGATGGAAAAAAATATATAGAGATTTTTTTCTCAGAGCCATCAAATAACCATGTAGCCATTTAATCATCTGGCTGTATAATCCTGTCCAGTGGTAGAAGAAAGGTGTCAGAAAGAAATACAAACTTTGCTTAAGCATTAATTATTGAGATAGATATTCTGTCATAAACACTCAAACCTAGGAAAGTCAGCTTTTTTGTGTGTGTGGATATCTTTTTCCGCCCACCTAGGAGTAAATTTGAAGACCTATTCTTGAAATGGACTTTAACAAATATTTTCTGCCCTCGCCTGTTTGGCTCAGAGGATGGACCATCAGCCCGCAGACTGAAAGGTCGCAGGTTTGATTCTGGTCAAGAGCATATACCTTGGTTGCGGGTTCCATCCCTGGCCGTAGTAGGCAACTAATTGATGTATCTCTCTCACATGGGTGTTTTTCTCTGTCTCTCCCCCTCCCTTCTACTCTCTCTGAAAATCAATGGGAAAAATGTCCTCGGGTGAGGAGTAACAACAATAAAAAATAATAAAATTTAAAAAATCTTATTAGTGGTGTTTTGTTTTTGTTTGTTTGTTTTTTTTTTTTTTGCCTATAGATGGATTCTGGCATATTTTTGGTAAACTTGACAGTCAATGATTTTACTTTGACTTTTTAATGCTGTCCTTTATTAGGTTGCTACATTTTATTTTAAATTTGGTTGATCTAGAAACTTCAGTGACATTATCTAAATATTAATGTTGAAAACTTAGAATTCTAAGCCTTACTAACTTCGTAATTATTTTGAAATTTAAGTACACTTTACCTGTTCATATCATCAAGATGCTCAGCAGCAAAATAAAAGCTTTTGATTTTAGGATGACAGGCTTTGAATGCACTGTGAAAGAAAATAAAGTACATTTATTTTATTTCAAATTGAGAAATAGATTAGAACATAATCATTTTAATGGGTAAAATTACCTCAACAATCTAACCTGAGCTCACATATATAATGCTTCTGCCATGATGACAGAAATCAGTAAAAAATCCAATTTTCTGCCCACAAATGCTTTCTTATTACCTCAATTTGAAAGCATTAGACAAGCAGCCTATAATTTAAAAGCTAGAAAAAGTTTAAAAAGCTTTCCCTTTTCTCCTTCTCCCAAAATGAAATGAACTTACTATTTCTTGCGACATTCACTGGCTCTATCAATTTTAAATTCAGGCAGACTGATGAATCCTTCTGCTTTTTCATCCTAAAAAGGTAACACTCTTGTTTAGGATATTATATACAAAGGTTTGAAGCCGATACTATATAACTATGCTTTAAATATCTATAGTGATAAATCTGTCCATTTAATTCTAAAATTTGACATTTTAGTGATTAGAATTCCACTCTTATCTGTTACATTCCATTAAACTAAAGGTATATTTTAGACATTTTGAATACTATAAATTAAAATATATACAGAGATCAACCGAAGGGCTTGTATGCATGCATATAAGCATAACCAATGGACACAAGACACTGGGGGGTAAAGGAGGCCAGGGAAGGTTGAGGGGAGAAAAAAAAAGGAGACATATGTAATACTCTTTATAATACTTTAAGCAATAAAAAAAATATATATATACAGAAAATTTTTTTACATCTTTTTTACATTAAAATGAAGACAGAAAATTCTTTTTTAAAGTATACACATCTTATTTAATAACATTGAAATGTTTCTAAGTAATTTTCTAATCCGATGCATATAAACTACTGCAACACATATAATAACTTTAGTCCACATTTACAATTCATAATTATCTATGATTTTTAATGCTCACATGTAAACCATAGGTAATTTTACTAACTCAATTCCTTTTCTGCCTCCAAAAAAACCTCTCATCAAACCTAAATTAAATAACTATTTTATGTATTCAATATTTTACAAATGAAATAGGTTAATTTAATCTTCAAATATCTGACTTGGTTATATATGCTATTTGTAAAGGTTATTTTTCACTTGAAAAATTAATTGAAATCTATAAAATCCTCCTATATTTAATGAGGGATGAAAAAACAAGACAGAAGTATTATCCAAAATCTTACATTAGATACAAATGATCTCAACTATGCTAACACTGACTTTGGCTAAACCCTTGCATTGTTGCTGTCCCTTTCATGCTTATGACCAAGCTCTTCAGACTTTTACTCTCCTGAACTTTGATCCATGCTGTACCAGTTCATTCCTTCTTAAATTTCAAGTCCAAGTGAGATTAAATCCTCATTTACTATTTCAAAGAAAAACCAGACTTTCAATTCTTTTACTATGTGTGTTTGTACATATGTTAAACTTTAAAAATTGATAGTACTGATAGTGTCTAAAATGTTTGTGTTATTAAAAAAAGCAATATTATAACTTTCTCAATATTTGAGTTTTTTCTCCAAATCTTAGGGTAAATACAATAGTCTAAAATCTCTTTTTTTCAACTTTGATTTTCCTTGTTACCCTGATGTCTTTAATGAAAAATGTTTAAATGTTGAACAATTTATAGTATTTTGGGGGTAGTTATTATCTTTTCATAATGATAAGACAAGGAACTTTTATATTACTCCTAAAAATGTCATACAAGGGTATTTCTTGGAATGTATCCCATGGAATTATTCACTCACCTCTTACAAGGCTAACAGAGTAACAATAACTCTCTGACTGAAATTTAGCTACTGTTCAAGAAAAAGGGGCCACAATTTTTTAATCACTTTAACTGTGAAAGATATAATTTATCACACAGCAGACAAATCTACAGGTGACCTTAAAATAAAAAGAGACAGAAAACACTATATTTTGATAATACTTGATTGATACACACACACACACACACACACACACACACACACACACACACACTAGAGG
>NW_006282518.1:990731-1024925 GCF_000327345.1 Myotis davidii | reverse complement strand
AAAAGAAGCACTGGCCAGCCTGGGTGAGGGGCTGAGGACCATTTTCAGACTGGCCACACCCCCTTCAGGGTGAGGGTCCCCACTGGAGGGCCTGGCCAGCCTGGGTGAGGGGCTTATGGCTGTTTGCAGACTGGCCACGGCCCCCAGCCACCCAAGCTCCCAGTGAGGCTGGCTGGAAGCAGGGATCTGGGACTTATTTAGCTTCTACAATCGAAACTTTATTGCCTTTTGTGGAGGCCACCGCCTGCCGGGAAGCTTGGCTTCCTCCATTGCCGGGGCAACCACACCTCCTGCTTGCTCCAGCTTTGTGGCTGCCGGCCGCCTTCTTGGTTGGGTTAATTTGCATATAGTTGCTCTGATTGGCTGGTGGGTGTGGTGAAGGTATGGTCAATTAGCATCTTTGTCTATTAGTGTAGATATATATAAATAAAATGTAGGTAAAATTATGGTCTGTTTAGTATATCTAAAATAAGACAAACATAATTATATGATTGCCAGAAAGAATATTAAAAGTAAATAATCAAATCCTTCTATATAGGTAATAGAGATACATATATTAAATAGCAAGATAGTAATTCAAGATTTCAAAAATGAAATATGTCAATTTAAAAAAATATTACTAATTGTATATGTTTATTGAGTACTTAGTATGTACCAAGCATTGGTGTAAATGTACTGATTCTTTTCATCCATATGAGAGCTCAGTGACCTAGGCACTATTATTATTCCCTTTTTTGCAGAAATGGAAACTGGGGCACAGTAACTCAGGCAGTGTTAAGTCTACTCTCTTAAACATAACCTAATATAATATAAAATAACATCATAACAGCCTGTCTAGGGAACACAAAATTCTCTATATACTGGATGTTATAATCATAGGCATAATAATTTTAGACTACATTTCAAAAATCAATCTTTGAATGCAAATTGAATAATATTTTAACAGTATTCATATAAGTCTATTTAGCCACTATATTTCATTAAACCACGTACATTTTTTGAGAAAACAAGTTAACAATAGACAATATTTTTAAAAATCTTAATAAGGTGAACTGATAGATGGCTATGGCAAATGAATCAAAGAAAATGTAGTAGTGTAAAGGGAATATCAATGAGCAAGTTATATTCTTTTATATCTGTTGTGATATGTGATAGATTGTGATATAATTATTCTGGATATAAATTTGTTTACTGCAAATGAGTCAGGAAATCATAAAAAACAATTTAAATGTATTTTATACACACCCCAGTTGTGCCAAATAGAATGCATACTTGCAGATTTTCAAAACACATCTACCAGTTCATTTTTTAAAGAAAAACTGAAATAAATTCTGGTGATACTAATCTATTAAAATTACTAAAGGACATCCTCACTTCCCCAGAAAAAAATTTTAAACTTCGAACAAAACAAGACATTTAAAAGTCTATGTCAAATTTACATATGTAATCATTTAAATTAAGCTGCTACTTTAATTGACTTGGTATTTTTAATTAGATATACAAACTACTTTATCTGGTTTTCAGATTTGTAGCTTCATTAGAAAAAATGACACAGCTATCTTTAAAGAATCCCAAAATGCAACTATTTTAAAAAGTCTTTAAATATTTTCTTAAGAAAAATAACTAGCAGAAATCTCCTGAATTTAGCCTTAAGGTCTTTACATGATTTTAAGATATAAGTTTCAAAAGGGTGATTCTTTTGGTTAAAGATAGAGAATGAATGGGTAAACAAAATATGCTTTGTCTTACCTCCTCATTAATATACCAATATAGAGATGCATCCTTAAGGACAAACCAATATTTCTTCCATTTCTGTGAAAAATAACTCTTTGCATCTTTCTTCTTCCAGAGCCAGCCCTCACAGTCACCACGGCCGAGATCTTTGCAAGAAATTCGTCTTTTGCTCTTGCCAGCTAGAGGACCTAAAGATAATAGTGGGTAAAAATTTTCTTTAAATTTTATACAGGTTTGGAGGTAGAAGATTAATTTATAGATCTCAAAAAGTCAGTCTGGGCACTTAACCTTAAAAATTCTTATTTTCACATTGCATTAGAATAAAAATATGAAAATCTTTAATATCATTTCTCCCATATAAGTGACATACAATTTAATCACAAATGAGTAATTTGATCTAAGATTGCAGGGGAGTAGGTGTAAGTTACACTTGCCTCCTCCCAGGACTAAATTGAAATTATAACTAAGTTATAGAAAAAGTAACCTGAATAACCCACTGAAGACTAGTTATCCTTATAACTAAGGATTTACAAAAGAAGCCACATCCAGACAGGTAGGAAGGGCAGATATATGAAAAGGGCTGGCCTTGTACCCACATGTGGTGGTTGAGAATCTAGAGGATTTCTCAGCTGCAAAGGTTCCCCCCTGAGAAGCGAGGTGTCTCAACCCCATGCCAGGCTCCACAGCCTGAAGCACCAGGGCAGGGAAGAGTGTTCCACAGAACACCTGCTGTGAAAATCAGTGGGGATTTCACCTGCCAGGTTAAGACCTGAGATTGCTAATATCCAGGTGCACTCTTAAAAGGTCAGCTTACAAAATCTCGTTCACAGGCACTCACCATGGGCAGAACTACCTAATACACAGAAACAGATGAAGAGAGGCAGCCAAAATGGGGAGGCAAAGAAACATGCCCCATATGAAAGATCAGGAGATATATACAGAAAGAGAACTAAAAGAAATGGAGGAAAGCAATCTACAAGATACAGAATTCAAAACAATTGTTATAAGAAAACTCAAGGAAATTAGGGGAAGACTGCATGAACTCAGTGAGAACTTAAACAAAGAGACAGTAAGCATAAAAAAAGACGCAGAAACCACAAAAAAGAACCAGTCAGAAATGAAGAATACAATAACTGAAATAAAGAACACACTAGAAGGTATCAATGGCAGGTTAGATAAAGCAGAGGATCAAATCAGCAATTTGGAAGACAAGGTAGCAGAAAACACCCAATCAGAAATTGATTGCATTTTTATACACCAATAATGAACTATCAGAAAGGGAAACTAACCCCCCTGCCCCCCGCCAAAAAAAAACACTACCTCCAAAAAAACACCAAAAACAAACAAAAAATCCCATTTACAATTGCATCAAAAAATTCTTGAAAATAAATTTAACTAAGTAACAGACCTGTACTCAGAAAATTATAAGACAACAAAGGAAGAAGATACAAATAAATGGAAGCATATACTGTGCTCATGGAGGGGACGGATTAACATCATTAAAATGTCTGCATGTACCTTGGTTGCGGGCACATCCCCAGTAGGGGGTGTGCAGGAGGCAGCTGATCGATGTTTCTCTCTCATCAATGTTTCTAACTCTCTATCCATCTCTCTTTCTCTCTGTAAAAAATCAATAAAAAATATTTAAAAAAATAAAAATAAAATGTCCATACTACCCAAAGCAAGCTACAGATTAAAAAATTCCTATCAAAATATCAATGGCATTTTTTTTTACCAGAACTAGAACACATAATGCAAAAATTTATAAGAAACAACAAAACATCCCCAATAACAATAGCAATGTTGAGAAAGAAAAAGGAGGAGGTATCACACTACCTGATATCAAACTATACTATAAGATGACAGTAATGAAAACAGTATGGTACTGGCATACAACACACATACGTAGTTCAATGAAACAGAATACAGAGCCAGAAATAAACCCACACCTGCATGTTCAGTTAATCTATAACAAAGGAGGCAAGATCATACAATGGGGTAAAGACAGTGTAATCAATAAATGACGTTTGGAACATTGAATAGATACATGTGGAAAATGAAACTAGACCACCTTCCTACACCAGATACAAGAATAAACTCAAAATGGATTGAAAACTTAAGTTTAAGACTTGCAACCATAATAGTCATAGATGAAAGCATAGCCAGTGAACTCTCTGACATTTCCCTTAGCAATATTTTTTTCAGTATACCTCTCCAGGCAAGGTTAACAAAATAAAAAATAAATAAAGAAACTGGACTATATATAACTAAAGAAGTTTTTGCACAACAAAATAAGCCATCAACAAAACAAACATACAATGTCCTGAGTGATAGAATAAATATGACAATGATATATCTGATAAGTGAATATTCAAAATTTATAAAGAACTCATACAACTCAACACCAAAAAAACCCTAGCAATCCAATAAAAAATGGGCAGAATATCTGAATAGACACTTCTCCAGAGAGGACATACAGATTGCCAAGAGACATATAAAAAGACACTCAACATTACTAATCATCAGAGAAAAGCAAATTAAAATCACAATGAAATATCACCTCACACCTGCCAGAATGGCTATCATTAAGTAATCAACAAATACCAAGTGCTAGTAAAGGATGTGGAGAAAAGGAAACCCTAGTACTAGTACACTGCTGGTGGGAATGCAGACTGGTGCAGTGACTGTGGAAAGCAGTATGGAGATTCTTCAAAAAATTAAAAATGGAACTGTCATTTGACCCAGTGATCCCACTTCTGGGAATATATCCTAAGAATACCAAAATACCAATCAGAAAGAATATGTACACTCCCATGTTCAAAGCAGCATTATTTACAATAGCTAAGATATGGAAACTGCCCAAGTGCCCATCAGTGGATGAGTGGATAAAAAAAGCTGTGGTACCTTTACATAATGGAATACTATGCAGCTGTAAAAAAGAAGGTTTCTTACCCTTTGCGACAGCATGGATGAACCTGGAAAGTATTATACTAAGCAAAATAAGCCAGTCAGAGAAAGAGAAATATCACATGATCTCACTTAAATATGGAATCTAATGAACAAAATAAACTGATAAACAAAATAGAGCCAGAGACATTGAAGCATGGAACAGACTGACAGGTCTCAGAGGGAAGGAGAGGAGGCAGGAAGAGGTTAAGCAAATAACTTATATGCATATCTGCATAGCCCATGGACACAGATAATAGTGTGGTGAAGGCCTGGGGTGGGGCAGGAGCCAGGTGGAGGGAGGGCATGGGAAAGTGGGGGACATCTGTAATACTTTCAACAATAAAAATAAGTTTAAAAAATTAAAAAATGGAACTGCTTTATGATCCAGAAATCACACTTCTGGGAATATATATAAAGAAATCCAAAACACTGATTTGAGAGGATATATGCACCCCTGTATTCATTACAGTGTTATTTAAAATAGCTAATATATGGAAGCAACCAAGTGCCCATCAATAGACGACTGGATAAAAATGTGGTGGCACATATACACAATGGAATATTACTTGCCCATAAAAAAGAATAAAAGCTTACCCTTGCAACAGCATCAATGGACCTATAGGGTATTATGCTAAGTGAAATAAGTCAGTCAGAGAAAGAGACATACCATATGATTTCATCTACAAGGTGGGCAAAAGTAGGTTTGTAGTTGCATTGTGACATTCTTTTGAGTTAATAAAGCTATTATAATAATAACAATAACCCGCATGTCTTTTTCCATATGCACAACTGTAAACCCATGTTTGCCCACACCTGAGTATGTGAAATCCAAAGAGCAAAATGAATAAAGAAACTAAATAGAAACAGACTCATAGATATAGAGAACATTTTGACATTGCCACAGGGGAGAGGGTTATGGGGCTGGGTGAAAAAGATGAAGGGATTAAGAACTACAAATTGATAGTCACAAAACAGTCATGGGGATATAATGTACATCATAGGGAATACAGTCAGTAATATTGTAACAACTATGTACAGTGCCAGATGGGAACTTGAAATATTGGGGGGACCACTTTTAAAAGTATATGATTGTCGCCGAAACAGGTTTGGCTCAGGGATAGAGCGTTGGCTTGCGGACTGAAAAGTCCCAGGTTCGATTCCGGTCAAGGGCATGTACTTGGGTTGCGGGCACATCCCCAGTGGGGGGTGTGCAGGAGGCAGCCGATCGATGTTTCTCTCTCATCGATGTTTCTAACTCTCTATCTCTCTCTCTTCCTCTCTGTAAAAAAAAAAAAAAGTATATGATTGTCTAACCACTATGCTGTACATGTGAAACTAATACAAAATAATACTGTATGTACAATGCAATTAAAAATATAAAATTAAAAACAAAAAAGAAGTGTGTAACCCCAGGATGAAAACGTGTTGAGACCATTCTTTGCAAAAGGCGCCTTGTATCACAATTGACCTGAAGGAGAAGCTGGTCTCAGCAGCATTTGCTAAGGGGCTGTGCTCTTCTAAACCACACTGGTCTCAGGCAAGAGAGGATGGGTGAAGTGCGCTGGGTATCATCACAGTGCAAACCACGCAGGTATATGTTTCATTTCATTTCCTTTTCTTACCTTTGTTTTTCTTCTTTGATTTATGCTGCAGGGAGGACTGCTGAAATGTCTGAAATCAAAGACAGGGAAGAATGTTATCTGATAGGGTGCCGTCTGGAGCACCATCGTAGTGTGCAGAACTCTCAGGACCTGAATGTTGACTCTGAAACCTGGTCAGAGAAATCACTTTCTTTTTCCAAAGTCTCAAAAAAATTCATGCATATCATGCCATTCAATTTTCTAATCTCCTGGAAAGCAGAAGGGGATATTAACATTGTCCTTATTTTGTAGCAGAGAACGCGGGGCACAAAACAGTGGTGAAACTAAGGCTCTTATATGTGCACAGCCTTACATTATACCTCTTAAGAGGGTTTATTGTGCTTTTCCAGGCAATATCTCATTTGATTCTCACAAAAATTTTATTAAGTAAGCAGGCAAATATTTTTTGTTCCTTAGAAGTTTATTCTATTACACACGCCACCATCACTTACTGAGCTCCTAGGTACTCTCCTTGGTCACTAAATATTTCAGCACTTGGATCATTATTTTCATCTCACACCTACTTCTCTCACTATTATCGGTGACTAATCTTCATGTAGGGGATCTTGGCTCCTCAGTCCCTCATCTCCAATGATCTTTATTTTATCTAATATGCTTAAGATAACATACGGTCATGGCAGTGGATAGCCACCACTATCCACTGCCATGACCGTATGTTATCTTAAGCATATTCGAACCTCTACCTCCATTATTTGTTTTTCATAGTCTAATAACCCCAACTCAGCAATTTTTAGAAAATGTTCCTTTGAGGTATTCAATTCATTGACATCACCACACTTTTGTGCCTTTCTCTTCTTCCACTTCATTTCCATAGGACATCGCTACAGTAATTCCCTTGAATCATGCTCCCAGCATTCCTTGCCTGGCTAAACAACCATCTCAGTAAAATTTATCTGTTTACTCTATGCTAAATGCCAGAACAGCTTAATTTCTTAATAGAAAAACCCACAACTGCATTGACTGCTCTAGTCTTCAACTAAATCACTGGTTCCAGTCAGTCTACTAAGCTATATTGTTTATTGGTGTAATAAGGTTAATTATGTTCATATGATTAGATAGCTAACAGAGTACAGAGATATCATGTGTAATTTTAATTCACAGAAAACCCTTCAAATGAATTTCAGGTAGCGGGTTCTTCTTTTTCTTTACAAAGGTATTTCTATGAGGCAATTGAAGTTTGTTCACATAAAATTCGCTAGTCTTGGTTTTATATAATACATTGTTATTCTGTGATATACTTTCTTATTTAGAATCTTTGCTCATAAAATAACAGAGTAATACTCTACTTTCATAATAGGTTTCTTGCATTTGTATGTGGTTAACATAATTTTCATGAATATAATATTATGAATGGATACTAGTCCTAAAGGTAAGGATCAGATCATTTGCTGCCATACAGTGTAACCCATAAATAATCACCCATGTGTCAAAGCAATATGTGTGTGAGTGCACACACGTGTGTGTGAAAAACTTTGCAGGATCCATGGTTAAAGAAATTTACAACTTTGGAGAGAAAGCATAAAAGATAAAACACATTATACTGTGCTGATTTTCTTGAGTGTACTTTATTTCAAAATAATAACTCAAATAATAACTCAGGCTAGTGTGCTTAAGTATAGTTAATTTACATATAGTTACTTTCCCTAAATTGTTTGGCTGTAAAATTACTGATTGGATTTCTTTTTTCCTTTTGTGTTTCTGCAAGTAACATTATGATTTTACAGCTCATTATTTTTAAAAATGACAAAGATGGGGGTGGTTTGTTTTTAGGAAGCTACATGGATAACAGACAGCTTGAAATAATTGAGTTATATAATATACCTCCTATGCATTTTGCATGCTATTCTTTAAAACCTGGAAGTCTACTTCAAACTCTACACTAAAACACATTTTATGCTCTCTAGGTTTTCTTTTTAATAGGATTATCTTTTCTTTCCTTATAAATATATTCTCATACTAATTGTTATTACAGAATATAATCAATGTACATATTGTTGAAACCTAAGAACTAGGCACAAAATATAGATTTAGCCATCATTCAAAGAAGCAAAGCCTTAGATGTCTATTGTAAATATCATAAATATTACAATGCAATTATCTTAAAAGAGATTTCATTATTTTTCTAAGTGATGTAACATTTTCTAAAATGAAAGTTATAATTGAATTATATTAATTAAAATCATATAGTTGAATTATATGCTTTTGAAAGTAATAGGAAAAACAATGAAAACTATAGTGAAGGAAATAGGTCTTTGTGCAGAAAAGAGTTACTATTGCAGGCCTGAAACTACTATCTTACAAGGGCCTGCTTGCAAGGTGAACCCTTGGCTGACATCTGGAAAGCTGGCTGGTAAACAGTTCTCATCTGGAAAGTTGGCTAGTAAACAGTTCTCTATCCTATATAATAAAAGCCTATTATGCTAAGTGTCTAACCATTTGTTGGACAGTTTGACCAGTTGCAATGACCCATACTGACCACCAGGGGGCAGA
The DNA here is from genome assembly GCF_000327345.1 of Myotis davidii. Taxonomy (NCBI): domain Eukaryota; kingdom Metazoa; phylum Chordata; class Mammalia; order Chiroptera; family Vespertilionidae; genus Myotis; species Myotis davidii. Next base: position 1,016,091 of record NW_006282518.1, on the reverse strand, counting down.
CGCACAGGGGGTAGGTTAGCTTGCTGCTGGGTCCAGCCAATCGGGACTGAGCGAGACAGGCCTGACATGTCCTGGATCCCTCCCGCAGTCCCTCCCTGGCCGGCCAATCTCCCGCGGTCCCTCCCCGGCCTCTAAAATATTTCTTCTAATTAATTTCCTTTCAATGTGCATGAATCCGTGCACTGGGCCTTTAGTATTGACATAGAGCTTCCCTAAGTGATAAGGCAGTTTTGCCCAGCTAGGGACTAAACACCTGTTTTCCTTATGGGGGTCTGGAATTTTTATAATGGCCTTTAATTTTAGCACATTCTGGGCAAGGGGTTTCTATGTGAATAATCCAAGAAAATCCTTGGATGCTGGTTTTTTACTGGGGTTGCTTGGGCAGAGAAGGTTGACATATGTGACTGCTGCATTTTTGTTGCTGAGGGAGAATGCACTGTGTATGATCTGGAGAGGGAGAGAGAGGGGGAGGAAGGGAGAGAGAGAGAGAGAGAGAGAGGAAAAGGAGGGGAGAAGAAGAGAGAGAGAGAGAGAGAGAGAGAGAGAGAGAGAGACCCATTGGAAGCCTGCACATCAATTTCTCCAGTTGTTTGTCATGGCGTCTTTTTCCCTTACTGATCTGATTGTATATCTTTGCTGTGTCACTGTAATAAATCTTAACTGTGGGTAGAACTCTCTGTTGAGTCTTATGAGTTTTTCTAGCAAATCATCAAACATGTGGGTGATCATGAGGACCCCTGAAATAGCCTCATTATTCAAAAGATTCCTTACAAACTTATATTAGAAACTGTCCACTATTCATACATATACAAATAAGCTCCTAACAGTGAAAGTTTCCTCATCCCAGCAACAGTGTGATTAAGTGTCCCTGAGGTGCAAATTTATAATCGTATGTTGTCTTTACTAGTCGTAATAAAGGAATTATTCATACTGAGTGATGGATGTTTACTCTCACTGATCCTCTTCCAAATGTGACTGCATGAAAGAAGAGGAATTCTAACTATTTTATGCGTTGTTTTAACTTCTGCCTAAAATGGGGCCTAGCACAGAGTAGATCTGCTCAATAAATATTGGTTGAATGAATAAAAGTTAAGTAAACCATCAATAGAGCATAGGATGTAGTCTTAATTAGCTGATTGTTTTAACCTGAAAAAAGTCCTTCAGTAGAAAACAAGCCAGGTATCTTTTGTCCAGTAATCCATGTACAGAATGTTACTGAAAGTTCTGTTTTTCAGTAGATGATTTGTTTTGGTAGATAATTAAAAGTTCCTTTTTATCCAACCTCCCTTAATATTACTTGCATTGGAATTGTCTTAGTGCACTTAAGTTCAGATTTGAATTCAAGGTGTGGCTGGCTAAAGTACATAAAATCTGTGTGAAAAGATATTTATGCAAATAATTATATGATGAATTATGAATAGATGTGTTGAAATCATAATTTTATCCATAAAAATAGAATGTGCTAAAATAAAAAGCCATTATGAAAGTATTGTTGATCCTCTTCTTAACCATGGCGATGCATGCAATAGTATTCTGTTTGGCTAGAAAAGATCCCTTTTTCAGACATTTGCCTGAAAAGACCATTTGTCTTTCATTTTGTCCACAGATGTTCTGTTCAAACTCCATTCCCCTCTGTTCTGGATGAGGAAGTATGGGGGAGGGTAATTTGGGTCATTCTTATCCTGAAACTTTCAGAAGCACTTATTTTAATTGTGGAAGAAAATGACAGTTTCTGTGTTTCATTTTGAAAGCTCAGCTACTATTAAATTCTTCTCAAGTTGCAAATTGCCACACTTATGGAAAAATTTGCAATCAAAATACTCTCTTGTTGCAATATAGAACTTCCACGTACTGAAATTTTCTGCAAAGTTTCAAGATTTCTTCAGTAACTAGTCAAACCAATCGCTTATTCCTTATGCATTAGAAAAGAGGGTGCTTAGCAATTTGAAACACTTAGGAGAAATGACAGCTATTTCCACATATTTAATTTTTTAATAAACAAATAAACAAAACATTAAAATATTTAAGATTAAAATATTTCACAAAGGAAGGTATTTTCCCTTATTTGCTAATTATTGTGTATCAGCAGAAAAAAAGTCTAAGTATGAGCAAGTAGGGTAAGATAGTAATGGGAATATTAAATACATTTAATGTAAAATATTAAACCAAGAACTCTTCCATTTAAAAGAAACAGCAGTATAGACTTGAACAAGTTTGCTGTTGGTGGTGGCCTTGCCCATTGTGTTGCATGAGAGTGAAACTCTGAGTTCAGGGGATGAGGATGAGGCACTGTATTCGCACCAGGTCTTTCAGTACAGTGGAGTGAACTTGCTCTCAGTGAAGTTAACCTGACTTTATACTGACTGAAAATGACTGCAAACACACTAAAAAATAAATAAGCATGTGTTTAAAAACAATTATCATGCTAATAAATTAGCAGTCAAATAGGAACAAAAAGGGAGTAATTGAGGGGAATATAGAAAAGGTCAGTCAAATTCATTAGGTTAGATAGAGTCAATGTTTCATCAAAAGTATATCATTCATGCCCAGCTGGCATGGCTCAGTGGTTGAGTTTCAACCTATGAACCAGAAGGTCACGGTTTGATTACCGGTCAGGGCACACACCCAGGTTGCAGGCTTGATTCCAGGTGTGAGGTGTGCAGGAAGCAGCCTATCAATGATTCTCTCATCATTGATGTTTCTATCTCTCTCTCCATCTCCCTTCTTCTCTTAAATCAATAAAAATACATTTTTAGCCCTAACCAGTTTGGCTCAGCGGATAGAGCATCGGCCTGCGGACTCAAGGGTCCCAGGTTCGATTCCAGTCAAGGGCATGTACCTTGGTTGGGGGCACATCCCCAGGAGGGGGTGTGCAAGAGGCAGCTGATCGATGTTTCTCTCTCATCGATGTTTCTAGCTCTCTATCCCTCTCCCTTCCTCTCTGTGAAAAATCAATAAAATATATTTTTAAAAAATACATTTTTTAAAAAGTATATCATGCAGATCAGATTCTGAAGGAAGGAAGTGATTGAATCTTGCACAAGATCCCATAAGGTGATTCCATTTTTCTTATGAAGTAGTAAAGTAGGAAGAATAGGAGTGATTAGTGGGGAGTAGTTAAGAAGGGTAACAAGAATCACCATCCTTGGGAAACAGGAACTGTCATTCCTGAATCATAATAATTATAATTTCCTGAGGCAAAGTATCAGGCACTTTATATCAGTTATTTATCTTAATCCTTACAACAAATCCTTAAAGTGATATCATCAATCCCATTTTAAAGAAGCAAAAAACTGAGATACAGAATGCATAAACAACTTGCTCATGACCACACAGGTAGTGGCAGAGTCAAAATTCAAATCCAGGTTTGCCAATCACAAAACCTGTTCTTCTACCCACTCTGTGTAATACTGCCTCCCAAGGAAGTATCTGTAGTCATAGTAACAATGTGAGAAAAAAGAAAAACTGCTTCTGACACGAAGACATCTATTTATGCAAACCCTCTCATGACATATGATGTAACTACATTGCTATGTGGAAAGAAAGGATTTTATAAAACAGAAAGATATTAAAGATAACATTTTTATATTAATGGAGATAATTCAAACCAGTAACATCTTAAGAATTTTCAATTTTCATGCTTTTTTCAATTTTATTTTAATTAGAATGTTATATTACTCTGTGGGCTAAAAAGATTTGCTGGTTTTCGGGCAACTATTAATCATAATACCTTCATGCGAGGAAGGTTCATGTTAGCATTTTAATTTTGCAAATGTGATAGAAACCAAGGTAAAGAAAGTAAAAAGGCTCAGTCAAGGTAGGCAAGGATGGGTCTGCAATCACATTTTATTCCAAACCTATTGACAGTGTTAATTGAACTCAGTGCAATTAAAAAACCCTATGTCAATACTGATGAGGAAATCAGTCATCCAAATAAGACGAGGCTGCCTCTCCACTAATTCTTTACACAAGAGAAATCTCTTGTAGCTGATTCATCACATTATGCAATTTTTCACCTGATACACTCCTGATAATTATGTAATGCCTTAAATTATTTGGTTTACTTTCTCAAGTAGTTTTTAACTGCTGCATTAGTTTCTACAAAGGCAGAAACCATCTGCTCAGCTCACCACTTTATACTTAGTTCTTAGCTAGGCCGCTATCATCTCTCACTTGAATTGACCAGATCTTATCTTGTCTCCCTGCTTCTCTTGCCCTTCCAGTCTATTCTCAATACCCCAGTTAGAGTGATACATTTCAAATGTTTATGTTTCAGCAAGAATGGAATACACAGTAGTGTGGAGTAACACTGTAGTAGGAATCAGGTACCTGACTTCTATTTCTCTATATTCCAGTCCACATTCCAGCTCTACGACTGTAGTAAAGTCACTGAACTACTCTTGACCTCAATTTCCTCATCTGCAAGAATAGGGGTTTGGACCAAATGCTCTTAGAGCATTAACTGTACATGATTCTGACTTCAAAATGAAGGGGAAAACGGCAAGTTACCAATGTGCATCCAATTATTAATGTTTATACCCATAATCAGTGTTAATCTAACACTTAATGCTAAATTATTTATTGAAAGGCAGTTAGTATATGTTTAAGCTCCTCCAGGAATTGGAACAACTTATCACCAGCCATATGAGGTACAGCTATTTTGAGGTGCTTGATTAATGTGTGCAATTAATATAGATTTACATATAGAGGCAGACAGTTCAAATAGATGAAAAGCAGAACTAGGGCAGTTCCTTGCTCCTGACACTTCTGTTTGACAAACTGTCGACATCTGGGTGTCAGAGAAATCAGTGTAGGCTTGCCCATCATTTGTGACAAAAAAACATTTAAGACGAGAAAAAAAATGAAAGAACTAGATTTGCCTCTGCAAGGGTACTCAATGACAAGAAAATGAATGATATGTAAAAGAAAGCAGAGAAACAAATTATATAAAAAGAATCTAAGAACAAAACCTAAGAATCTCAAATGGAATACTTTAAACAATAAAAACAAACAAACACAACAAAGAATCTCAAATGGAGTCACTGTATATTACATGCTAATTTTCTCAGCAATCATATGATTAAATCATAATTATTTATTTTTTCTGGCTACTGAATTAATAGCTTTATTTAAAAGAATCGAAAACAAAACAGCTTTTTTTTGGGGGGGTACCTTTATTTTTAAATTTGTTGCTGTGATATATTTTACATATTTTCTCATCATGGAATATTTGCCATGTCAATGTAATTCATTCCAAGAATGCTAGCTTTTATCTAAATACCTTTATGGCTAAGAGTATGTTTATATCAAGCTCTTATTCTGAGATTTTTGCTACTAAATAGTAGACAAACACAAAATAGACAAATAGTCATCTAAGACAACCACTTCAAATATTTCTACATCTGCTAGTTTTGCTGTAGTTTTGTTGATCTGGAGATATTTTTTCTGAACAGAAAAATATCTCAAAGAGAATACTGGATACATTTAAAAGTTAAGTTTAGAAAGTTTCAAAAGTCATTTATGCATTTTATAATAAAATAATTGAGAGATAAATCATACTCTTCCTTCTCTTCTACATCGAACCATCTAGTAGGGCATGATTTTAAAACTAAAAGAGCAAAATTTATTTTATCTAATAGAAGGGGAAAAATAACTTGATGGGATTTTTAAAAAATTCTGTTTGCAGCAAAAATCAAATCATCATGTTGTCATTTTAGATGGCATAAGAAAACTGCACAAGAATAAGCACTTTAAGTTATGAAAAATGAGATTTCTGCAGGCCTGATGTATGCTGCCACTTCTCGAGAAGTGGTTGCCTCAAATGCACCTAGTTTAGGTTTGGCTTGTTCTCAGCTCCCTGGTGAGGACATTTTGATAGTATGGTTGGAGGAAGAATGCTAAGAATATTTGTGTACTACCAGAGTGCCAGCCATTGTTCCGGATACTTTATATATATTGTCACAACAGGGAGCCAAAGCTTTTATAAAAAATACTAGAGGCCCAGTGCACGAAAATTCGTGCACTCGGTGGGGGGGGGGGGGTCCCTCAGTCTGGCCCGTGCTCTCTCGCATTCCAGGTCCCCTCGGGTGATGTCCACCTGCTGGCTTAGGCCCATTCCCCAGAGGATCGGGCCTAAGCTGACAGTTAGACATCCCTCTGGAAGCCCAGGAGGCCTCAGGGGATGTCTGACTGTGGCCTGGCTTGTGGCTGAGTGGAGCTCCCACTGGGGGAGTGCACAGAACCTGTGTTGAGTGTCTGCCTCTTGGTGGTCAGTGTGCATCACAGTGACCGGTGCTTCCGTGCATTCCACCATTAAGGTCAATTTGCACATTACCCTTTTATTATATAGGATATATGGGGGGCACAAGGGAGTAGAAAATACAATATATTCGAAAATATATTTATAGCAAACAAGTAGATTTCATATGGTTGTTTTTTGTAGCAGCTGTCTGATAAAAATTAAGGACATGATGCTAAAATGCAACTAAGTCAAGGAGATTCAGCATTTAGCTAAGGTAACATGGTCTAGGCATATAGTCTTCTGGTATTCTTCCTCAGAGTATGCAAAGAAATTCTTTAAATATTTTTCTAATGTGTTTTATTCAGTAGAAACCTCTTAGGTAAATTATACATTTTATCCTAATTATTACTTATATTAGTCAATCTCTTGATTGAAGATAAAATAAAATGTGAAGATATATTTTCCAATATATGCTTTGGGAAATTAAAGAAATAGGCTATAGGGATGATAACTTCCTACAGGTAGGCTCACCTTGAATCCAGTCTAAATTTATAATTTAGAATTTTTTACTTTATCACTGATCCTCATAAACCAACACGAGATAATTTTTAAAGCAGATTTTATCTGGTAGTGCCCACAAGAAGGGAAACCTCAATGTGGTGATTTCCTACTGTGCCAACTTACCAAAGCTGTAACTGTTTCTCAGAATTCCCTTTCCTGTATGGTTCTAGTTAGGGTTGGCCACAACATAACTTAGCGTGAATTTTGGGGAACACAAGTGAAGCAGCAGTGCTATGCTCTGAAAGTCAGTGTACGGTGTCAGTCACTGCTGCAGCTCACACATATTTTCACTTTTCTTGCCTTTTTTTTTTTTTGCATGGGTCAATAGCACGGTCTGCAACTCCTTCAGCTCTTCTAAGTCCTAAACAGGAAGCCTGTGAATCTCTGGTGGAGGGCTCCGGCTTTGTCACTAAAGTTGGAGGCAGGGTCCCAGTTTGTGCTCATGGTTCTAGTTTGTCTTGCTCTCTCTGGCTTCACAACAAAATTTCTTCATGACCACTAGCTCTGCTGAGGAATCTTCACTAGCACCTCAATTGATTAATAACTAGTCCTTTATTCCATATCACTTAGTGCCCCTGTTTCCCTGATTGAACTGAAACTGATATTTTCATTAATACCCAAAGATGACATATTTTAGTCCTAGAAGGCACCCTCATTTGCTCACAAGAAATAAATTTCCTTCCACGCACACAAATTAATTTCTTTTTTAAAAAAATATTTTTATTGATTTCAGAGGGGAAGGGAGAAGGAGAGAGAGGTAGAAACATCAATGATGAGAGAGAATCAGTAATAGGCTGCCTCCTATACACCGCCCCCCTGAGGGGATTGAGCCCGCAACCTGGGTATGTGCCCTTGATCAGAAGCAAACCCGGGACCCCTCAGTCCACAGGCTGGCGCTGTATCCACTGAGAAAACCAGCTAGGGCTAATTTTTTTTTCTATGTGGTGTTAAGAATAGTTTCTATGTGCCCAGCATTATGGAAAAACTTTATACACACAGTGTATGATTTAATTCTAAAATAGCCTGGTGAAGTAAGAATTATTATCCTCTTTTTACTCATGAGAAACAGGTTCAGAAATGTGTCTAGGTTCATAGAGCTGACTTAAAGCCCATGTTCTAAAACTACAATATTATTCTTGGCCATCTTAGAGAAGAATCTTAGAAAAGACATTTCTCTTTAACGTTCAGCCTTTTTACCTGGATGTGGTTAGATACAACCACCACTATCTCTTCAGGCCACCCCAAAGTTACAATAATAAAATAATATATGAGAAAGTAACTTACTCTCCTGTTTCCTATGGCATGAAAGCTTGCATCTACTTAACCTAAAACCATTTGCATTTAAAGAATAGGGATTGAAACACTGATCTATTTCTCAATATTCCATATTATTTTGGGTTCCAGACTTAGGATTCTGTTCTTGGCTTAGCCTGATACTTGTGATGTTAAGAAACAAATTTAGCAACATCACTTAGAATTGAGACTTTAGGGTGAGCTCATGCACTTTGGACACTGCTAGTTGCTATCTGAGCCAAAAACCAATGAAGAGTACACGAAGGCTCAAACAATTTAACATTGTTATTGGAAAATTTATATTCAAGAAACTAGAATGTAAAGTAGTCAATTATTGTGACTTAAACTTCATTCTAATATGAGATCTGGGCTAAGAGACCAGGCATGTAGTTTACTAAGAGGAATCTTTGGATGAGATTTGGACATATACAACAAATCAATAGGATTCTAGTTTTGTGAAATTAAAGGATGCTGTCAAGGGAGTAATATATATGAAGAGTTAGAGTGAAGAAGATAATTTGACATAGGTTATGGTCTTTCAATGAGAAAAGGCTTTAAAGAGTTCTGGTGGTAAATTAATTTTACCTGGAGTTTTATTAAACTTGAGATGTTTCATTAAATAAGTTGTGGTAAGGTAATATGGGTAGAGTGATTATATAGGAGCAAAAAGGACCTATTGCTAACAACATTTGAGGAAGTTTTCTGAGGCTATAAAGCTGGGAGATACAGGTCTACAACAGGATAGAGAATGGGGCTGGGGTGCTACTTTAACCTCTCTGGTTAGTGCAGGTATGTCCCCAAATAGTTTGTAATTATTGACCTTATCAACCAAGCCAAGGCCTCTCATCAGAATCTGCTTAATTTTATTTTCTCAAAGGCAACAAGGAATTTGTAATAAGATTTAAATTTAATAAATTTCAACGGAATAATTTCCTAATTCAATTCTTCTGTGTCCTGTTTTGCATGATGCATCACTAATGAAGCCAGATTTTGTGTTTTGCTTCCTGGCAGCCATTATTTGAACAGAAACTAGCAGAATGAGACACATTTGTTCAAACATGAAATGGAAAGGACTGGCTTCAGTTTATCAATAATCTGTTTTATACAGTGTGAGCAAAAATCTCTCGCAAAAGTTACAGTGTATTAGTGAATATTTTTATTTTGATTATATAATGCTTAATTTATTAAACTTCAAAAAGTTATAAAACAAGAGTTTTCAAATGTTGAAACAATATTTTCACAATTAATACAATTTATGAATTTAATCAGTCTCTTAGGAGTCCTATACATCAAATATTTTTCAGGCTGCCAACACTTTAAAAGCACCACAAAACAAAATAATAAAAGCCAAATGCATTACTTTTGCACTCAACCAATACAATAGCATTGGTACTATAGGTGTGCTTGTTTTTTCAGTATTTCTATACTTATTTTTTAGAAGCCTCTTAATGATTAAATTCCTTTAGTTGTTATAGGACTACTTAGATAATCTACTTGACCTTCAGAGAATTTTGGTAGATTGTGAATTTTGAGGAATTGTTTTTTTAAACTGTTAAACTTATGTGTATAGTCCTTGTCAGTTTGGCTCAGTGGATAGTGTTGGCCTGTGGACTGAAGGGTTCTGGGTTCAATTCCAGGCAAGGACACATGCCGGGGTTGGGGGCTCAATCCCCAGTGTGGGGTGTGCCAATCAATGATTCTCTCTCATCATTGACGTTTCTATCTATATTTCTCCCTCTCCCTCTCTGAAATAAATGAAAATATATTAAAAAAACTTACATGCACAGAATTGTTCTTAGTATTGACTTATTCTTTTAACATCTATGGGGTTTGTAATGATAACACCTCTTATTCCTGCATCAAGACTCAGCCACCAGGAGCCTTTAGCCCAAGATAGCCCTTACTTTGAGAATCACTGCTCTAGTGAAGTGGCCCAGTGAGAAACACTTTTCACAGTCCAGGGTATTCACATATAGGGCTTTGCCAGTGCTACTGTGACGTTGGCATTAGCACTCTAGAATGAATCAAGTCACCCATAGAAATCAGAGAGAATACATACAAATACGAATACAATAGTATTTAGAATGAATGTCTGACATCTATATGCTCGGTGGTGAGGAGAAAGATCAAATCATATTGTTCTATGACTGTCATCTAGGTCAATGTAGTCAAAATATGGAGAAAGTGGTTTTTAGCTCAGAGATGGCTTTCTACCACTAAGATTAACTGTTCTTTTGTTTTAGTTTCATTATGCTGAAACAATGTTTCTAAGATAGCTATTAGACAAACTGAAGTTTATCACTGCAGATAAACGTAAATACAAATGCTTATATGCTGAAAACATAACATATTTTTCATCTTTGTGATAGTAATGGCTTTGTCTTTTCTAATAGATGGTAACACCCTTAAGAACAAAAATGGCTTTATTCATCTAAAAATGTGAATTTTGGAACCAGATTGCTTAGACTCATCTTTCATGTATGCTACTTTCGAGCTGTGTGACCGTGAGTAAGGTAAGCTCTGTTTCAGTTCTGCAAAATAAATATTATAGTAGCAACTTCACAAGGGTCAATATGAACATTTGATGAGACAATGTATGTAAGTTCTTATCATAGTAACTTATTACACAATTGGTAAATGTTGGCCATTATTAGCAGTGACAGTGGCAATATTATTATTAGTCAATATATATTCCACATGTAGACTGGGCTTTACCCATGGTTGAGACTACTAGAATCATTGTTGGGTTTCTACTAAATTATGCTATTTTTTGAGGTGCAATATAGTGTGCTGACCAGAAGGCAGAAAACCAATGTTCAAATCCCAGCTCTACCACTTACTATTTAGTTAACCTATGTGCTTCAGCTTCCTAATCTTTAAAATGGGTATAGAACCAGCACCTTTCTTATAGGGCTATTAAAAGGATTAAATGAGTTAAATTTGTAAATTACTTAGAATAGTATCTGTTTTATAATGTTTATTTACTTGATAAATTAACAGGTAAAATGTCTTTAAACAGTTTTCCCCCTCCTTCTTCCAGGACCTCCACCAAAAATCCCTCTACAAGTTGATGAAAATGGCTAAAAGTACTTATCAGAAGTAAAATAAGTGAATATCTGCAGTTATATCCTAGATACCTAAGACAAGCCTCAGAAATGCTGAAATGTTATGAAAAGAATTATCCAGATTTTTAAACACCTACTCAAAATCTGTTTTAAATAAGCCATCTAAAGTCACATTATTCAGTTTATGAAAGTACACATGCATCTTGCCAGGATTCATAATCAAAATTTACTTGTTCTGGCATCTCATCATATAAATTGAATTTATATGATGAGATTTAAAATAAATTATTTTGCTTATCGATTTAGTTTAGCAGCTTTAATGTGCAGCAAGTTGTCATGTGTATATTATAGTAGAAAAAAGGTGTTGAATCTAATAATTCTTTATCTCAAGGCTTTCACCACATCTGAATTACATACACACATACACGCCCCCCCCCACACACACACACACAGACACTCACACACACACTGCTGTCTACCTTTTCTTCATGTGCTCTCAGGTCAGACAAGGTGGGCCCTGCAGCTAACAATTCCCACATTTTCAGACAGAGAATCTGTGAGTATGTAAAATAAAGTTATACTCGTTTGAAAAATATCATAACATAATATCTGGCTGATAGACACATTGCGACCTCCATAATGAGAAGGCAGTGATAGGAAGAAAGTAAGAAGGAGCTGGAATTGAAGCTCTGAGCTGGAGTGGAGGGAGTGGATGGAGCAGGGGCTGAAGGGGAGTTAATCCTGTTGCACTGGTGGCATCTGTGGGGCAGAGGAACCTTGTAAATTACCCTGATCAAAGGTGCAAACTGGGACCGGCTTTGATAGGGAGCCCAACATGGTGAGTGTAAGTTACTAAGTGCTTCCAATACTCTTTTCAAAAGATGGGTAGCCAGAGATAGGCTCCATATTGTCTGTCTCTGGTATCAATAAATCAGCTAGATGCTCCTTAGAGGGCAGGCCAATAAGAGCAAGGTTCCAATCGGAGTGAATTGGAATATTATTCAATAAAACAAAGCAGAATTTCGTCATATGAACTAGACAAACATGATAAGACATTCAGAGCCCTAGGGATCTCCCCAGGCACATTGGACATGAGCCTATGATAATAAGTTCCTGGCAATTCCTACTATGAATACACTTCAATTGAAGGCCTACTTTAACTGGGGACGGTTGACCTAGGACATGGAAGTGGCTCTGTCTGCAGGCTGAGGACCTCAACTGACATACAATGAGAAAGACATTGAAGTTCCCGTCACATTCACTCACTTGTTCAATCACGTATCCGTCACATTTTATTGAGTGCTTATAAGGTACTAGCCCTATTCTAGATGTTGAAATAAAGAGCTGAACAAAATGTAGAAGCTCTCTATTCCTTTCATGGACATGGATAAGCCCTACCTACCAAGTTCAGGGGAGAAAGACATTAAGGTTTTAGGACACTAAGATGATCACATAAATAAATATATAATTACGATGCATAAGAAAGGTTTTGAAGATAATATGCAGGTTGCTAAGATTATACCAGGAGAAACTGATTTAGTTTAGGGGTAGTGGTCAGGGCAAGTCTCTCTGCAACTGTAGGATTTGAGAGAAACCAGGCCAGGAGGAATGAAGTGGTAAAAGCATTCTCAGTAGAGGGAATAGCATGTCCAAAGGAAAGAGGTGTTAAAGACTGGTGGGTGACCAGGATGGTCAGAGCACAGGGAAGGATTCACTTTTAAGTAAGTTTAAGGGAAAAAAACCCTGAAATTACAAGTATATGGAATTAATAAAATAAAATTGTATATTTTATAATATCATAAACTTCTAAATCCTCATTATTATTATATGAACATTTCTGCGCTAATTGTTAAGAGGAATGAGCCAAACACTAAAGCCAAACTGTATTTCTGTTGCTTTGTGTATTTTTATGCGGTTACTTCCAAAATAGACCAATGGGGCTTATAATCTAGGTCTGTTTATAAGGAACACCACACACACACACACACACACACACACACACACACACACACACACCTTTAGCAAATTGTTCAAGGATACTTAATGCTGATATAATCCTGCTATTAAATTAAACTAAATTTGAACTCATTTGAACTCAGACAACATGGAGCTATTATTACCGCAGTGAAAGTGAGTACTCAAATCTTAATTGTTCTCTTCCATTTAAGTCCTATTCTATTAAAAATGGCCGAGTTATCCAAAGAAATAATTGGTAAGAATAAAGATTAGTTATTCATCACGAAAGTGACTGGATTACATATTGATGATAGTGATCTTGTACTTCAGAAAATTTAACATAAGAAAAAGTCTTTTCACTTTTAAATAAGCGTGTAGAAACAGATGGAAAAAAATAAAACAAGAATTCCTGTGAAATATAAGACGCAATCATTTAAGTGTACATTGTTTGGCTTCTAAGGTCAAGGAAATTTTCATTATAATACTCTAGTCTCAGCAGTAGATGCTGAATAACTACTTTTGCTTCATAACAGCAGCAGTTCTGTATGTTTTTCAAAAATTCATAAAAACTCTGGGTAGCAATCAATCTAGGTACTGAAGATGTTATTTAAATAAACCTATGAAGGCTCATGTTTCTTAAAGTCATACTTTTTAAAAACTGTTTTTTTTAATCCTCACCTAAGGATATTTTTCCATTGATCTTTTTAGAGAGAGAGGAAGAGAGAGGGAAAGACAGAAAGAAACGTCAATGTGAGAGAAATACATCAACTGGTTGCCTCCTACATGCACCCTGACCAGGGCCCGGGCTGGGGAGGAGCCTTGACCAGAATCAAACCCAGGACCCTTTGCTCCACAGGCTGACGTTCTATCCACTGAGCAAAACTGGCTAGGGCTAAAGTCATACATTTTCAAACTTCACTCAGCCACTAAAGCACAAATTCATTTGTGTCTGTAATGCCTACCATGCATATTGTTCCAGGGTAGACTACGGAAAGATCACTGGGGTAGGTGACTTTGGTTATAGTCCTTACTCTTACTTTTTTTTTTTTTTTTGCAACAGAGCTTTGGGTAAATAACTTAACCCCTTTGAGTTTTGTCATTTGCAAATATGGTTGTTGTGAGATTCAAAAGACACAATAAATATGGAAACTCCTTTGAAAACTTGGAAAATACTAAATAAGTGAAGGTAAGGTCCTCAAGGGAACTGAGAGTCTAGTAAAAAACTCACAAAAGAATGTTCTCTCTTTGAAAACTGGTTATAGACATCTAATATGCACTTTGGGGCTAACAATTCTTTAGCTTCTTCTTTTTAAAAAAATCTCTTTATTAAGTTATTACATATGTGTCCTTATCCCCACGTTACCTCCTACCCCCCCACTCATGCCCTCACTCCCCTGTTGTCTGTGTTCATCTTTAGCTTCTTTAAACCAGAGAATAGAGTTAGAAAATGTCCAGCCTTCTCCTCTGGGATTAGCGGGTCAGTATTACATGGGAGGACTTCACACATCGTTAATAATATTCCTTACTCAGCGCTGTCCCTCTGTCAAAAATCAGTTTGGATAAATATCTCTGAATTATCACATTACAGATTTGGGACACATTAATTAAAGTAGGAGGCAAAAGTAGATGCTATGATTTCTTTCCAGGAATAAAATTGTAGAAGTAAAGTTACCATTTGAGGTTCTTGATACGTGTAATGTATAATGCTCTTCAGGAAGGCTATAACAATTTATACTCCTAGACAATACTCTCAATCTTTCTGCTCACCAGTTTGACTCACCTTTTACTATCTTTCATGTTTTAATAACTCAAAATCCACAAGACTCATCTCTCTTTTCTTCCTCACACAGAGTACTCCTGTTCAGATGTGCATGACAGGGAAGTGCAGGCTGAGTGTTTAAATGCACCTTCAATGGTTTAACATTCCTCTTAGGATAAATACAAACTTAAATAGTTTCTACATTCTGGGAAAAGTAGCCTTTTCTTCCCTCTCCAGACCCATCTTTCACTACCAACTTCCCTTTCAAACAGGCCAGCTGCCTCTTAACTTTAGATTTCGTTCAGGCTATTACTTGTGACAGGAACACCAGATTTTAGAGGGGACTCAGTGTTCAGAAAGCATTTCTGACCAGTGATAGCAAAAGTGCCCCCTTTCATACAGCTACAAATATTGATTTCAGACTGATTGCAAATATCTGTGGAAAATCATTGGATTTGTCAGTCATTCAAAAGAGCAGGTTTTGATGTGGGCACTATTCTCTTTGAGAGGAAGAGCTTGGGGGTATGTAACTGGGGCCAGGGGAGGTTAGAGAATGAGCACGTAGGAATGTGAAGTACATTCCTACTTCAACCCAAAGAAATGAAAATAGTTTCCTACACTTTAGTTTTATGAGAGAGCTACAGAATAAGATGATTTTAAAAATTTACTCAGAAAATCAACTCAAGTATGTTATTAAATCTTTCACACTTTGTATACTTAAATGGTATACCTGTTACAGAAGTGCCAGATTAAAATTTTTTGATACACTGAGCATTAAGCACAGTTATTCAAATTACTTAAAAAGTGTAGTCCATGTTTTTCAAGGACTCCTAATAAGGAGCTCTAGCTCAATTGGCATAACAAACTCCCTTTTAACCAAAGTAATATAAAATGGCTTGATTTTGTGATTTAATGTTCTGGTTAACAATATTCTCAGCCTGTACATTGCCATTGTCCTAGTTTCTCATCATCCTCTGACCTGGCTTAATGACCCTGCCTCTGGCTTCATACTCTTGATCAATGCTCTGCACCATATAGATAAACAGGCCAATCTCATCATGCAAGTCCCCAGCTGAAAATTCTGCAATAGCTCTTTATCACTGCTGGAAAGAGCCTAAGTACTTTATCATAAAATTCCTGATCTAAGCTGACCTATACATCTCTAGGCTCATCTACTGCCCCTAACTCACATGCTTTCACCTCAGTTTTTAATGAACCACTAATTCTTAGCTATATGAAGTCCCTAGGATATACCATATTTGCATACATTTGTGGCACAACTCCATATGCCTTCCCACAATACTGCTACACATCTTTCACCCATCATCCAAATGTTCCCTATTGTAAAGCGTTTTCTCACTTCCTTAGAAGGCAAGGCCCTTCTTCTCCCATATCCCTCCGCTACTGCTTGCACCCACCCATTACAATAGTCAAATTACTTTAAGACTCTTGGAGCTTTTCTCTCCATATGATGATGTGCTATGTCTTCCCATTTTTACCTTGAGCACTATGCTGGTCTAGTAGGTGCTCATTTTTAAATAAAATCACAAATATATTAAAAATTCTATCTTCAATGTTGAATTCTACAGCTACCTATTTACCGTGCATTATTATAGTGATGCTTAATCAGCTAATGATTACTCTCTATCAATTCTGTGCATATTATATTATTTCATTAAAAATCTAACTTGCTACAACATATGAACTCACTAAACATATGAACTGAAGAACAAGTCAATAAGCCATTGTGTTTTCTTTAAGGGCTTAAACTCTAAACTTAAGATCTTTTGTGAAAATCTAGCAACAGGATAAAAATAAATAATTTGGAATTCAGCCAAAAGAATCTCCGAATAAAAGCTGGGTCAAGGGCATGTACCTGGGTTGCAGGCACATCCCCAGTGTGAGATGTGCAGGAGGCAGCTTGTCGATGTTTCTCTCTCATCGATGTTTCTAACTCTCTATCTCTCTCCCTTTCTCTCTGTGAAAAATCAATAAAATATATATTTTAAAAAAAAGCTGTATTATAGAGTCTGAAATTTTACTTACGTGGTACAGTGTGGCCTCTGGCACAGGGGTGCCCATGATGTCTTGTCTCAATGTATCCATTTGCAAACTAGGTAGCAATGAATAGTGGGTCGGGCTATTACTCTTATCACTCTTCTTTTTAGACTTCTTCCCTGTGTCTTTTTTGCTGTTTCTCTGAAACATGTATTCTTCTTGAGCAATTTTTTCATTGCTCATATAACGGAGTAGAGAGTTTTCTATATAAAAAGAGATAAATACACTAAAATAAATATGCAAATATTCCAAATTTATCATTCTTTCCTAATTGTGCTATTAGATTCCATTTCAGAAATGTAACTTGATTTAATTTATAAAATACCTATGTAGTGGAAATATAGAAAACCTTAATTATTTGGGATCATAGGACAATAATAAATAGCTTATATATTATATCTCCAACTTTCATCTCTGGACCAACTATATCAGAAGCACCTGCCGAACCTGAAGCAGAAGTTCTGGGTGTGTGCCTCATACATATTTTAACAAGCTCCCCCAGGGGAATTGTGCTAAAAGCTGATGACAAACACCAACCTATGGCAGGCTAGATAGCATCATTGGAGAAGTTAAAGCCCACATTAAGAACCAATAGTCAGGAACCTTAGTTTATAAAAATCTGTGCTTAAATTGATAGCCAGCACTTAGTACTTCATAAGGCTTTTTACCCCCCAAGTTGTCACTATCATATGAAGTTCCAAAAGAGGGACCCAGAGATGGCATATGATAAGCATTTCTCTTTTTATGTTTTTCTTGATTACTTCTATAAAACAAATTAGGTTAGAAACTGAAGTTTAGAAAATGGAATGAGTATATAGATGTAAAGAAATTTGTCAATGTCCCTGTCCCATTTTCAAAAATGCCTGCTCCATAAAACAAGTGTTAAGAAGACTAATGAAGCAGGTATTCATGCTTGCTTATCCCTGTGTGGTCTGTGCATCTGTGTAGTAATGAAATAAATTCTGTATATTGGCTGGAAATAACAGACAAATGGGTTAAACATATTGTGATGAAAGCTTAGTGAGCTTAGGTTTTATAAATCATTTTTGCTTGGTTTGGATTTGTATTCTTTTTCATCTACAACTTAATGGCTCTCGATTTCAGAAAGTGGAAGTAGCAACATGATCCACTGGGCCCACCATACGTGTACTTGGTTGAATCCCACTTACTAGTGAGACTTTCCGTTGTTCTCTTTACTACCCAACTCAATAGCAGGATAAGTGAACATAAAAACTTACTTTTGGTAGATACTTCAAGTGTAGCCCACCCCCAAGTAAGAAGATAACCCTGAACAGCAAACAGAAGAGAAAAAAAAGCAAAGCAGTTTTTTTTCCCATTTCTATATAGTTTTCACTAGAGTCACTGGTTGAGTTTCCAATAGCTTTCATCCATGTGCTTCATTTTAAGGCTGTATTAATATAAAAGTGGTGAGGTTTCATTGCAGACCAATGGGGACTGATCACAAACTCTATTTACTAAACTTTTATGCAGTTTCACACTTCTGACCTTGTTTTCCAAATATTAACTTTCAAATAATAATGAGCTATTAATTTTTACACTGTACTTATCTACCCTGAATCCCTCAGGAGGCATTCACAGAAGATATCTACTTAATAATAGGTCAAGATTGTCAAATGTTGGTCTGAATTGGTTTGGGTCACTGAGTCAATGAAAGAATGAAAGTTTTTCTACTGAAGCCATAAGATCCTATTTAAAAACATTTAAATTTGCTTTTTGTTCCAACAACTCAGCCTACACTGAAATTCTAGAACACTTACCTCTTCTACTATCTCTCTTCATCTTATTTGGATCTTCATAGTCCCCCACCCAATTATATTCCACTGGCATAGATATAGGTCGTAGCTTGCCTAAACACAGAGAACAAAATTCACATCACATTGTTTTTCCTTCCCCATGTCTGCTTAAACTTACACTGATTTTTAGCTACAGTCTGCAAAACACACTCACTCATATGCAACATTATGGTTGGCATTTGTGTAGATGAAAAATGTGTGTGTTTTGAGCCAGAAGGTGAAACTGCCTGTGGCAATTGGCCAGGTGATAATTCAAACATAAGCTACGTTTTGTAAACAATAAAGACTAGCCTAGGTTTGCTCTCTTAGGAGCCCCAGACTTTGAGGGTGGTCCTTTACAAAGAGGATCATTATTTCAGTGATTTTACTTTATTTTCAGTAATTTGATCTCTATCTAATTCTCCAACGCCCACGTGTCTATATATTGATAGTCAATCTCCAAGATAGTAGTCCCTTGTGTTTAACCTGCCTGCCAGGACATGAACCCACTGTTTCATGTTGGAACACCACAATGCTAACTTCCTACCTTCACTGCCTCCTAGCTCCCAATGCCGTACATTTTGATACCACCACGCTTCAGCAATATACCTAGATTCTCTTATACCTGGGTCTTCCCCAAGCATCTCGTCTTTTTGAATTGTGAATAAGTAATTCTAGTCTCCAGATCCAAGTATTCAGTGCTTTGGCCTGTCCCATTTCCCTTTAAGTTTGTATTCTTATTACACAACATTTTACTTAAGTAAGCAGAACTCATGGCATAGACTTCAAGGATAAGTTTTGGTGAGGCTGCAGTGCATTATTTTTGATCAACTTGAAATCCTGAAGCACAAAAGAGCCAAAAATATATAAAAGTTTAAAAAGGATACCTAGCACAATGCGTGGTTTACAATAGTTGCTTAATAAATTTTGAATGAATATAAAGCAAAAGTCTCCACAGGACTGGATAGTAACAATGATGATTATGACAATCATTATAATAATATTAACACATATATCACTTATCATATGTCACATACTGTCTAAAGGTTTTATAAATACATGTTTAATCCTCATAATTATGAAAACTATACTATCATTATTCTCATTTTACTAGATGAAGAAACTGAGACAGGTTATGTAACTTGCCCAAGGACACAGCTGGTAAGTATGTTGTACCAGGGTTCAAACTCAGGCATTCAAATACCACTTCTGCCTTAATTCTTGGTGACTTCAATATTCAGCTTCTAACCCTCACATTTTCCTGAGGGTTTCTCCTCTATGCATTCTTGTAGTCATATGCTTAATCTTGTCATCTTCAATGGCTATAATCTCTTCCAGTGTCCAATTTTCCAACTACCACCTTCTATATTTTGTGCATACCTCTACAGCACTCCAAGTCCAATGATCCTTCCTCTAATCACACATCTTCCCACCTTCACCTCTCAGTCACCATATGTCTTTTTCACTTCCCTCCTTGCCTAGTTAAATTTCACAGTTATTATGTGTTCTTCAGAAAATGTGCCAACCTTATGGCTTTTTATTATATATACTGAAACAGTATATTTTGCTAACTTCTTTGAAAGTCTGAGGATGAATGAGACATGGTAAAATTATTAATGAGCCAAAAAATGCAGTATTATTTAATGGTTTACTTTCAAGGTATGCAAACAATTTTATAAACGATCATCTAAGATTCCAAAATTCTCATGGAGTAGAATTACACTTTTACAGAGGGAATTTGGGTGAGTTGATGTAGGTCAATATATTCTGCCCAATGAGGGGAAAGGGGAAGGTTTTAGGAAAGGTCTCCTCTTGTCATGTCTATTCAAATTCTTTGCAGAATCAATCTGCCAGATTTTCAATGTTGTGAATGCTGCATTTTCAAACATTTCTTTAGAATCTTTTTTAAAAATAAAGTCCATTTCACATTAGCACTGAAATTGGAGCATTAATAGTGCTAACAATGTTTCTACATGTCATGAAGAAAATCTTTGAAAAGTACAATATCCAATAAATAGGCTGTTGTTTTTACTTGCTCTACATGTTATATATACATATATAAACTAATTTGATAATTGAAGAATTAATTTGTTGTTTGGAGCCAAATATGTGTACACATTGGA
Organism: Myotis davidii; assembly: GCF_000327345.1. Classification (NCBI taxonomy): domain Eukaryota; kingdom Metazoa; phylum Chordata; class Mammalia; order Chiroptera; family Vespertilionidae; genus Myotis; species Myotis davidii. The sequence continues at coordinate 995,242 of NW_006282518.1, read as the reverse complement.
TCCCAAAAAAGTCCAAGATATACTGCCAGTTTCTATTTTCATAGTTTCCTTCTCCTTCTTTCCAGCCTATTTTCTCTTTTTCTCCTTCTTACTTTTCCTTACCTTCCCCTCTGTCCCTAGCTTACTTCTAAGATAGTATGTCAACCTGAACAACCCCCTACATTTTTCTAACAAATGGAGCCTTACAAAGCTGTTTGGTAATCCAGTCAGAACTAGATGTCCTGCTTCCTTATCCAGAAACATTCCCATATTATGCTACCCATGATGTCTATAGAAATACTACTGAATGACTGCTGTTCAATTGTATCCCTTTTTAAAAACTCTCTCCCAAAACATGGTAAAATCATTAAGTTTCAGGGCAATAAACAGCTTTTGAGAAACAATATTCTCTCTTACAGTTGCCAAAAGTTGAAAAAGACTTCAGAGAGATTTCTTAAATCTGACATAACCTTTAGCTCACAAAAAAGCTTTCACTGCAGTCTAAGAAGAAAAAAATATATACACATCTGTTCTGAATAACTTAACCAATATTTTGATGAAAATGAGTGCAGTAAGGAATGTTAAGCTATAAGCATGCCACATACACCGATCAAACTTCCCACATTCCAGACAGAAAAATTACTTTCAGATGGTTGACTGCATTTCTAGGAAAACATCCGAAGGTTATTTGAGGTAGAGAACCACATATTTAAAGAGGAATAAAACTGAATTAAATGGAAAGTCAGTAATTTTTTAAGGATAAAGGCAACATATCTTGAATTAATAAAGTTAGTAAGAACAGGCACTTTTGATCTTTATGTCCATATTTTTAAAACTGCTACAACTTGTTTGTGAATTTTCCTATTGCTTACTAAAAGTGATCTAGACTTTAAATGGGGAGCAAGATAAAAATTGTTAAATGGTTAAATTAGAAAGTGCATCAAAAAGTATATGGACCTGGAGAGCATTATGCTAAGTGAAATAAGCCAGCCAGAGAAAGACAGGTACCATATGATTTCACGCATATGTGAAATCTAATGAACAAAATAGCAAACAAAATAGAAACAAACTCATAGATGGAAAGCAGGATGACATCTGTTAGAGGGGAGGGGATTGCAGGGCTGGCTGAAAAAGGTGAAGGGGTTAAGCAAAAATTAAACAAAAACACCTCATAGACAACAGCAGTGGGAAAGGGGGGTGGGGCAGGTGGAGGAAGGTAAAGAGGGGATACATGTTGATGTACGGAGACTTGACTTTGGGTGGTGAGCACAAAATGCATTATACAGATGATATATTAAAGAATTGCACACCTGAAGCCTATATAATTTTATTAACCAACGTCACCTGAATAAATAAATTAAAAATAAATAAATAAAATGGAACTTTTAATATTTAACACAATGGCTAATTGTATTTTGAACCAAAACATCTTTTGTAAACATTCTACCAACAGAACAAATCTTCAATACACATTGTAGTTCAGAAAGACTGGTTTTTCTTAGTTAAAATGTCACTATGCATAGAGATTATTCTACATTAGAAGGGTGTGGAAAGACTGAGAAGGATTCATATGATTTAAATACTGCCTAAGTGGCAGAAGAGTTCTAGGTCCTCCTCTAACTGGGTATACAATGAGCTATGCTAATGGAGATTTGCCCCTTGCTGTGCCCAGCAATAAATGTGGACAAGAAAGATGACATGGGTATTATTTGGTTAAAAACATCCTGTTTTCAAGTTAGATAACTAGAAATTAAAGGAATTTGTTTTTTTAAAAAAACCTTAGTAAATCATATTGTAATAGCTATGTACAGGCCAGTGGGGGGGGGTACTTAAAATATTAGGGGGACCACCCTGTAAAGTATATGATTGTCTAACCACTATGTTGTGCACCTGAAACTAATACAGAAAACTAACACATAAAAATGTGAACTATAATTTAAAAAATATGGAAAATTGTATGTTATATATTTTTCATCATTATAAAAAAACCTTAGTAAATCAGTGTCTTGAAAATCTTATCAACATATGGAAGACAGTCATCATTTCTCATGAAAAGAAAAAGACAAGGATTAAGACTATCAACTGGAAGACTTTCAAATGAAACAAACAAAATGACATCTTAAAGTTAAGTAATAACTTTATAATTTCTTTGATATATTTTTTCTCTTTATGATCATGTTAATCAGTGAAGCTAGCAAGAAAGGTTGCGATGAAAAACTTAAGACATACCAAAGTTAATTTCTCAGGATTTCACTGATAAGTCAGCCCATGAATATAGACTTTCAACTTCCTATCCCAGGGCTCTTTTTACTACACTAATTTGATTTGGTGATGAATTTAAGGCCATTGCATTTACAGAAAAATCCAATTCATCTTTCTTCAAAAATAATCTGATGACATGGATTATTACTGCTTTTGTTTAAGTGTCCTCCCAGTTTGAAAATCTTGCAAAAACATTCGTAAAAGCTAGCTAAAGAGCTAATGGAGGATTAGTGCATAAATTGTGGATGTAACTTTGTTGTATATTCTTTAAGGAAGGTGGAAAACAAATTGGTTTGACATTGCACTACTTCTAAAATAATGCTAGGTTGTCATATGTATATTTAGATGTCTATATATTGTTTTAATTACTTGCTCTAATGTCTTCAGTCATTAAGGTAATCAGGGTGAAATTTTTAGTCATCTCTTCTTTAACAAGATTGGCTGTAACACTTGACATTTCCTATCCTCAAGGATCTATTTCTCCCATGATTTCTGGAAAATTGTTTTGCAGTGATACAAGAAGCCTGGAGTATAGAACACCGTGCACACATCCTTCCAGTTAGTATTTATTTCTTTAGTTGGGACTTTTTATCAGAAATAAGATTTACTTTTAAAAATGGCTTTTCTGCAAGAACTAAATGAAGATGACATTCAACAAGCCATCTGTTAGGGCAGGCTTCAATTTAAGAATAGAAGTTTTTCCAAATGCTTATCTGGAACTTAAAATACAAAGAAAATTTATCATTGGTATATGGGTCTTTAAAAGGAGCCGCAAAAGTCTATTTCAGCATTTTAAAAAATATATTCCATCAAGCATTAGTCCCATTCAACGGTTAATAAGTATTTTGTGATAAAAAAAAATAAATGCACAAATACATTTGGGAAACAATAAGCTAAACCGAATTCAACAACTTTCAAACCCGTTGGTATGCTAACGTGCACTTATTGATCTCCAAGAAGGGTGAAAAATCTGCACAGCTTCTGAATCTTATTTAACTACATAATCTCTTCCTTTCACAAAGATTCTCTTTCAGAACTAGTTACCTAAGAACATATTTAGGAAAATGCTGGATTATATAGACCACATTGTGATTTGAGAGCTAACACTAAAGACAATGGGTCCCTTCCTATTCCAGCATTTGTCATGATTAGGTTTTCTATTGTAGAACGGGGTAGGTCATCACAACCTTACACTATTTTTTTTAATAAAATCAAAAAGGCAAATGACCCTATGTTGTACAAGGGCTCTTTGATTTTCTAGTCATAGTTACCTGCTTCTGTATTCACTTTGTCTGCAGCTCATTCTTCTTAAATTAGCTAGGGTTTCTCGACAATAGGACTTGCCACTTTGGACTGGATCATTCTTTATTGTTGGGAGCCATCCTGCACCATTTGTTGTGCACATTCTATGAGTAGCACATTCTATGCAGGATGTTGAAATGACATCCTGGGCCTCTACCCACTAGATGCCAGCAGCACCTCCACCTCCAGATATGACAACTACAAATATCTTCAGAAATGGCCAAATGTGCTCTGACCCTAGCTGAAAATCACTGAATGGGAGTATTTCTATTATTTCCTATTTTTTCTTTAAGGGAAGCATTATTTCACCTAGTTCGTATCTTTCTGTTGATTAATTCATTTGAAGAGTTTCTTTTATCCTCTGATAGCTGCATCAGCTTTGTTGATTTTATTTGCTAATCTTTCCATTTTGTCCACATATTAATACTCTGGAACTTTATTATTTTTTTCTTAATCTTACTGGTTATCTTTTATCTAGTAGCTTCAGTTGTTTCAGGGTGATCTCTTCTTGCCAGGTTTCATTTATTTGAGAGACTACAACTTATTTTATTTATAATACATATTATTATCTCTCCCTCTATTACTTTTTAGCAACTAACCTTAACCTTTAACAATGTGTGGGGTCTGAATTGTTGTTAGAATTCTGATGATATGAGGTTTTAAAAGGTCCTTTTGTCCAGCATATGAGCTATTAATTTCCATAGTGGAACTTTAAAAAAACCTTGGATCAGGGCAGTTTCTAGTGTTATTAGCTATTTGAATGCTCTTCCTTTTATTTCTCAAAACCAAACCAAAGAAAGTGACAAACTCTATTCATATGTCTTTTAATTTATATTATTTGAATGGCTAGTTATTGGGTAGTTAGAGGGGCCAAACTGAGGAAATACTTCCAGCCCTTTGTCCTTTATTAAGCCCCTCCAAAGGAGAGGAGGAAATGTTCATTTGATCCATCAGCATTTGATAATCTT
>NW_006282518.1:976001-990677 GCF_000327345.1 Myotis davidii | reverse complement strand
CAGTTTGACACTCTGTTTGAGGCAGCTCTGCTTTATTTTATTTATCTATCTATCTTCACTCGAGGATATTTTTCCATTGGTTTTTAGAAAGAAGGAATGACAGAGAAATATCAATGTGAAAGAAACGCATTGATTGGTTGCCTCTTGTACATGTCCTGACCAGAGCCAGGGCTGTGGAGGAGCCTGCAACCAAGGTACGTGCTCTTGACCAAAATCAAAACTGTGATCCTTCAGTCCTCAGGCCTACGCTCTATCCACTGAGCAAACCGGCTAGAGCGGGACATTTTTATTTATGAGCAGCTGCAATTTTTAATACCATTTAAGCATGCTTTCTTGCACACTTTCTATGAGACAAGAACAGTGCTAAGTATTTTGACATGCATCTCTTACTTAATCCTCATAAAACACTATGACTATCCCATTTTACAGATAAGGGAAAAAAGTGAAGAGAGGGCTCAAGTTCAAGGTCAATCAGTTATTAAAGGACAACCTGTCACACCAAATTCAGGTCTTTCTATGTGACCTCAAAACTCATGCTCTAATATTTCTATCCATAGAATTACACAAATTAAGAAAGTGTACCTTACCTAGGTGATAACACTAATTTTTACATTAGGAACAGACTATTTTCTATTTCTATGCCAAAATAGTTTTCTATCAAATACATGGTTCCTTATCAACATCAACTTGATATTCAAAATTATTCTGTGAAGCTAACATACGGTCTTTATGAAATGTATTACATAAATCAAAAGAAATCAAATTCCTATAAGTATGGTACACATCTCATATTTCTGCATTTTTAATTCAGTAATTCATAGCTCTATGATCAGTTCTGCTTTGAAAGTGGTATATTTTAATTGAACACAGAAATTTTCTGTGGTTACAATACTATTTTCTCTCTAGCATAGCTGATAGATGGCAACTGGCTTTTTACCTGAGAAGGAGGATAATTTATATTAGAAAATCACAGGAAAGATAGCAGCCTTGTAGTCAGAAATAAATAAATGTGAATGTATTACATATAATTGACACTTTAAGAAATGTTTGAAACAATGCTATTAATTATAATTTAATTGCCCAAAAGATAGAATGAAGTTGTAAGACAAAAAGGCAGGAGATACTGAAGTATGATCATAGAACCTGGAACCTATAGACAATATCCTCCCCTCACATTGATAAAATTCAGTTTACAGTGTCATTGTCCATACGGCCTCCATATGTTGCTCTAAGTCATTTCAAGCCATTTGCTATTCATGTGACTAAAAGGGACATAGTATTTTGTTTTTTAGTGCAAAATGTTCAGGTGTAATGACAGAAATTAATTTTTCTCAGTGCATAATGTGCACAATAACACTTATGAGGAGCAGTTCTAAAATACTGGCTTTGCATGCATTCATGTGCTTTTTGTGAGGTCTTGGATTTTCCATAAATCAGAAAAGGTCTGGATTCCTTCAAACCAATACTCCTCTGTGATATTATAGTAAAAAAAATGTTTTCCTCCTATTCTTATAAAATATGACTACTCATGGCCACAAAGGGACTCAGCTAACTATGCCAGCCTTTTAGCAGGTTTTTCTGTACAGAAATGTGCTATGATGGAATAGCAAGGGCAACTAGTGCCTGAATAGTGAAAAGGGAAAGCTGATGGGAGATATTACTATACTGAAAAGTTGCCAAGCAACTGATCTAATCAAATTTGAGCCTTTATCTTTGAAACATGAGCAGATGAGACCAAATAGTTAAAGTGATTTAATGCTATCATGTCCCCCTTTTTTACTGCCACATTAAAGTTTCATTTTTTATTGAACTCTTTATTCATCCCATCTTATTCTTCAAAGAATTTAAAATGGCTGTCACTATTATTAGAATTTATATGTTGGGTTTTTAAAAAAATATGTTTTTATTGATTTCAGAGGGAAGGGAAGGGAGAGATAGAAATATCAATGAGAGAGAAACATCAATTGTCTGCCTCTACCACTCCCCCTACTGAGGATCGAGCCCACAATCCAGGCATAGCCCTTTAACTGGGAATTGAACTGGTGACCTCTTGGTTCATAGGTCGATGTTCAACAGCTGAGCGACCCTGGCCAGGCTATATGTTGAGATCTTTAAGTTAATTTTTCCAGCTTTATTGAGGTATATTTGACAAATAAGATGTATCTATTTAAGGTGTACAGTGTGATGATTTGACATACATATCCATTGTGAAATGATTATCACAATCAAGCTATTTAACACACCCATCACCTCATGTAGTTACGCTCTTTTTTTGTGGTGAGAACAGTTAAGATCTATTGTCTTGGCAACACTAAAGTTTCTAAGTAATAAAGACAACAGCAAAAATAAATACCTAGCACATACTGGCCACTTTCTAAGCAATTTAAAGTGTGTTATCATTAAATTCTCACTAAAGTCTATGAGGCAGATTTTATCATCTTCTTTTAACAAATGAGAAAACAGTGGCCTAGAGGAACATCTCTGAGCCACATTAGAGTAATTACCAAGTATGGCTGATACGGCAGCCAGTGCTAGTGACCACTTATCTAGGTTTCTTCCCCTACTGTATTTTGTGTTTCCAGAAGTTATTCTTGTCTACCTTTTAAGGAAAGTAAAACCTATTTTATGCTAAAAACAAAACAATCCTATTTTATGTTCTCTGATTTAAAAAGGATATAACACATTGTTTGCTAATTTTACTCCTCATTTTAGCCATCTTTTCCTAAGGTCTGTCAAGGCCATGTCTATATAAATGCATGTTTATTATAGTGCCAGTAAATACCAAACAACATAGACAAGAATATACAAAATCAGACCAAGTTCTTTTTGCTTGAAATAAAATGTTTGAATTTGGAAAGAGTAATGCAATTTGTGGATTTTATTTTCCTATAATTTAGTAAATTATTTTCATTACATTTAGTCACCTAGTACCACTGGCAGAATCAACAAATATCCATGGGTACTTAATCCCAGCTCTATCCACTTTCTAGTTGGGTAAGTTATTTAACTCATATGTAAAATAAAAATTCCATTAGTTTCTACTTCATATTGTTGTTGTAAAGATTAAATAGATTCACACATTCTAAAAGCTTAGAACAGTGCCTGGCATATATAAAAACTCAGCAAGTATTGTTTACTTACTTTCTAGAAGGGCCATCTACTGTTGATCCATATTGTACTTATCTAATAGCTTAGGGCAAATAACTGTTCTTTTTACTCCCTCTTAGGAACAGAGCTTTCCTAAATATTTTTATCTTAGGTAATTTACTTGAAAATATGAATGTACTAAGAGACTATAATAAGTACATATATATTTAATCAAAAGCACATATTAGGCACTATGTTGTGTTTCTCCTTTGCTTCTCAAAATCCTGTCTACACTCTTATAATCAAAACTCTAAACCTCTCTGAGTAATATGGGAAGTTAATAGGAGAGTAATGATGACTAAGTTCACATACTTCACGTTAAGAGTATTTCTGACTAAGAACTAAGTAGAACATTGTAAGCTAAAGGACTTAGATACTGCATTTTCAGGTATCACACAAGTGCTAACAAGCTAAATTATTGTAATTTCCAGAAAATATCAAGTGTGAACTTTTTTGTACTTTAGTTTTTTTTGCAATATATTTCAGTAGGATAATGTATTTTGATTTTCATTATTGTTAAATCCAAGAGAACATTGGCACCCTAAGGCAGTGGTTCTCAACTTTCTGGCCCTTGAAATACAGTTCCTCATGTTGTGACCCAACCATAAAATTATTTTTGTTGCTACTTCATAACTGTAATGTTGCTACTGTTATGAATCCTAATGTAAATATCTGATGTGCAGGATGGTCTTAGGCGACCCCTGTGAAAGGGTCGTTCAACCACCAAAGGGGTCGCGACCCACAGGTTGAGAACCCCTGCCCTAAGGGATCAATGTAATGGGACCACTTTATAGGTTAAATAAGTTGTCATCAATTATTGGTTATAAACATTTGATCTAATTTGTATTGGGGATTTGGGGTCCAGGCTGAGAAACTGATATGAACCCTCAGATGGCAGACCTAGGTTTGAGAAGTTGCCAGGTATTTGGTGGGGATAACTAGCATTTAGAAACCCTGAATGATGACTATTTATCATTTAAAACTCAGCATAAATATCACTTCTATTTATGTGATTTCCCAGGCAGAGTCTGGGGCTAAGCTCCTGGACTACTGCAGAACTTTGTTCACATTCCTACTTACCTAGAGTGACTGCAATGCATCTCTTCATTTTTCTTTTCTCTGGGTTATGACTGCCTTCCAAGGAAGATTTATGTTTTATTTGCCTTTGTATCATTAGTGTCTAGAAGACTTTATGAATGAACTAGAGGCCCGATGTACGAAATTCAACAAGGGACTTGGCCCTTGCAGCCCCAGCTGCCTCACAGCCCTGCCCCCCCCCCACTGGTCTTTCTGGAAGGTCATTCTGCCATCCCGTCTAATTAGCATATTAGCTCTTTATTATATAGGATGAATTAACAAATGAGCCAGTCTTTGGGAATATTATGGCCACTAATTCATGTGTGTGACAGGTAGGTTTTATTACTTAATATCTGATTTTTTAAAAGGCAAATACATTACACTGCTAGTTACTTGGAGCGTTCTTCAGGTTGTGCCAGGGAATCACCAATGAATTATCTATAAGTATCTTTATTGAAGGTTCAGATTATATTTTAGGTTCAAAAGTTTAAAAAAGTCAGGATCAAAAGTAAAAGAACTATTTTTTTTTTACTTCCTATCCCTCTTTCAAGCACATATACATTTCTTTTCTCCTAAGTTTATAAAAATATGTGAACTATACGTAGGATATCTATATTTTCTAAAATTTAAATAGTATTCCATTTTATTGGGAGAAATATGATTTGTTTAAACTGTAGTCTGAAGAGATAAACATATCTTTTATAAAGCTATCAGTAATCAAATTTATGTGGTGATTACAATTTCCTCTTAGGTTAAACATTCGTATCTTCTTCAACATAAGTAGAAAATAGCCAGAAAATTCTGGGACATAAATAAAAGGAAAAGTTGGTATATAGTACTGACTAATAATAGGTATTCAATAAGTGCTTGTGGAATGAATGAATAAAAATAATAATCTTATGTAATGGATCAGGGGTAGGGATAATAAAGATGGCAGGCTTCTGTATTGCAAAGGTTTAAAATATAGTAGGGGGAAAAAGCAAAGCTGCAAATATGTTCAAATTATGACAGTTCAAATTAAATGCCACCAAAGTAGTATGAAGAGCCATGCTATAAAATACCATTGCTTATTCTTATGATAGAAAAACACATGCACAGAGAATAACACAAAGGAAGATAACCATGGTTACTAATCTTTAGGATCATTTTGTGCAAAACTTTTCATATGTAATTATAACCCAAGAGCTGTAAGGAAATAAGGCATGTGTATTAAGATAAGTGATGACCAATATTTTGGGATCACAGGAGGGAGGCATTTGGCCACTGTGGATAAGTAAGGGGACAGGTGGAAGAGAAAATTAAAATTTCCTTCTGCTCAGCTCCCACTGATTAAGTCTGGACTAATCTGCAAGGATCCTGTCCTTCCCCAAGTATAAGTTCCTCACTAAACATGATTAGTTGGAAAACTTGAAAGGGAGTAGCACAGACTTCCAATTAAATCTCTTCATTCTTGTAATAGGACGACAGACTTTATTCAGTACTTTAACTTTAGGCAACTTTCCCTGCCAATATTTCAGATATGCTATATCAATTTTAAGTGTTTGTGACTGGGTTACTTTCTTGATCATACATGGAAAAATAGGAGTCAAAGCTAAAAACAAACCCTCCCACAAAACTCTAGGGACACGGTCATTCCAGGTGCATCTTTGCTTTAAATATAAAATCCAGTTCCACTCAAACTTTGCAGCTTCTTAAAAAAGACCAATATCAAAATAAAATTTTCCCTCAGAAAAGTCTATCTAAAGATTTTTCAATGCCTGAGGAGTAAGAAGACAAATTTATTTTAAATAAGCCATGTCAATAGCAAATTTACATTTAAAAAAGGGAAAAAAACACACTTTGAATTATTCCAATTTGGCAACATCTGACATACAAAATTTAATGTAATTAGAAACAGTTTCCACACATCATTAATGAGCTAAATTCTATCTACTATTCTTGCTTACTCTGGAAAATTTAGAGTAAGTTTAGATGGCATTCCTCACATTGTTGAAATTTCACTTATAAGCACATGACAGGCACAGATCAATTACAAAATACAAAAGCTATCAAATAATTTTCATAACTCAAAAGCCTATGAAAAGAAATTAAAATTCCCATTCCAAACATATGTTCTTATGTCAACTTAAGAACTCTTACCATAAGTTGGAGTGCTTTCTCGTCTTCCTTGACTACTTGATCTTCCTTTTTCATATTCATAGCAATACAAGACAGTATCTTCCTCAACAATATTAAATCTCTTTCGATATTCCTGATCCAGAAATGAATTTGGTGATTCAGATCCCTTATGCACAGGCTTGCCCACCATATGTCCTCTGAGGTCTTCACAAGGAAGGTTTCCTTTTTCATCCCTAAAGAAAGGGTGAAGGAGAATGTAGGAAAGTGTTAGGGCGGTAAAATGGTTGAGAATGTCTAAAATAGTAAAAATATCCTTCCCATGCAATATATCTTCTCATCTTTCTAAACTTTGAGGCTTATAGGGCAATTTTTAACTATTCCTATTTTGTAGAAAAAATGCTGAGGCTTAGAGAGATTAAATGAGTTGCCTGAAGGTCACACAGGTAATAAATGACACAGCCAGACATGGATCATAGATTTTTTAACTCCTGCCCTAGTCCATTTTCACTGTTCTATACCATGTAAAGGAAATCATCTTAGCACACAAATTGCTTTTAGTGTTCAAGACAGTAGGAAATGTTAAAAATCTAACTTTCTTTTGCCAGTTTACCTAGCTGATTCACATAATATCTGCACTACTTAAAAACAAAAATGTGTTTAAGAACGAACACCTCTGTAAGGACACTGTGGCTTTAAAAACCAAATAAGTACTAAATAAACTGATATTATAAGAATGTCAAATAGCTTGTTATTAACTTAAAATACACCTTAATGAAAATGCTCTCAGTATTTACATTTTATGTATCTCATTTAATAGTAAATACATATATTCACAGAATTCATTCCAAATGCAAAATTTCATTGCATATCCATATAGAGTTTAAGAATAGAATTAAAGATGATGGCAAGTTATTAACCAATATCACCCCAATAAATGTAACAAAAAAGCTAGGTAGAGAGCAATGTTTGTAGTATTCTCCTTTCTTTTTGTAAGAAAGGTGAAAGGGAATATTAATGTAAATATCTAGTTTTGCTTATATTTTCAAGAAGAAATAATGGAAGGATAAAACATACTAATAAAAACTAATTTTTATGGGGAAGGAAAGGGAAAATGTGGGCAAAGCAGGGATGAAAACATTTGCTTTAATGTATTTTTATATAGTTTTGAATTTGGAGCCATGTAAATGTTTTGAATAATTAAATTTCAATCAAAAAGAAAAAAAATGATGGCAAGTTGATTTTTTCTTCTATAGGAATCTAAAAAGAAAGTTCTCTAATAATTTATGAAACCCCTAAATCTTACTCACATATTGTATTACTCATATGGTTCAGATGATTGGGCCCTCATGAGTGGTATTTTAGTAGAAATATTTCATTTAGGTTTGGCTGTATCGAACCTTATTTATCTTACATGTTTAAATGACTAGCTATGAAATTTTTGTTAGAAAAGCTTGTCTTTTAGAATAGGACTTTAGATGTAAATGCAATGTTTCTTCCATTGTGGGTCATTAATTTTATTTCTTCCTAATTCTTGTTTCCTGTTTTATGCTAAAGAGTGACATCAATGCTATCAAAGCAGATACAATTTAATTTTATGTCAAGTGCCAACACTTGAAATCTTAAATCAACAAAACGAATCTTAAATCAATAGAACAAATCTTATAATAGTACAGATGAAAAGAAGAATTTTGCATTTCATCTTGCATCTTATAAAATGGTGATGAGCTTATAAATTGAATGTCAAATCCAAAATATGAGGTTCAATTCAGCACAATACTATGCTTGTATCCATATGCAAATGTTTAGATTAGGTTTGTCCGAAAGAAGGAAACTATATTCCTAGTAATTTAAATATGTAGAAAATAGTAAATATTATTCTCACGACAGACTGAGCTGGAAAATTTTCTTATGTATTTAACTCATCATAAGGTGAAATTGCCATTTACATTGCCATTCACTCTTTTATTTTTAAAATAAAGTGTTGCTTATTCCCAAATTGTAACTATATAGTTCTTAGGCAGCATAAAGAAAATAAATATAAAATCCAGGCAGAATTTTATTTTCAGCTAGCTAAAAACGTTTCCTGTACAAATTGCCTGGTATTTTTATTTTATTTTTTACTGGTTTAGTCCTCTATCAAAAAGAAATAGACACTGCAATTAGTTCGGAAATAGCCCTAACAAAGTCGTGGCACCGGAAGAGGGTTATATTTATCTATAAATGGGCAGACTTTTCTATCATGCCAGTGACATAACTGTTAATGCAGCTTGATATATGAGGGTGACTAGGCCGTAGTTAATTCGCCATGCTCTAATTATAGGTGTACACCTGTGGCAGAAAATTGGAAGGGATGGTATTACTTGTACTAAATGATATGAAAGAGGGACCTTTTACCAACAAGGAAGATTTATTAAACACATTTATATGTCATTCACTCAAATAAAGCTGAATTTTAAAAAGTAAAAACCAAAAACAAACTTTGCAAAAAAATGAATTGATATACATATTGTGCATATAAATTTGTGTGTCTGTATATGTATTCACACCATAAGCCACTGAGTAACTAAATGTATAACTAAATGTATATTTAATGTTTATTCATATAATTAATATATGCTAATTGTATATATGCAATCTGGAAAATGCAGAATTGAATAAAGAATCTAACTTTGCAGAAAAAAACCCACAAGTAATATTTGGAGTATTTTCTTCCCTTTTTTAAATGTTAGATAGTTATACACATATGTAATAAATCTATAGTTTTTCTCTAAAAGGGATCTCATAGAACTGAAAAGTTAGTGTATTACTTTAGTGGACTTTATATTTAATGGCTCACTGTAAAATTCACAAGAGAAATTAGTGCTTAAATGTCACAGTTGTGCAAAGACCTATAAATTCTTGATTTTCATCTTAAAAAATGCACTAGAGCAGGGGTCCTCAAACTACGGCCCGCGGGGCCACATGCAAATACAAATATTGTATTTGTTCCCGTTTTGTTTTTTTACTTCAAAATAAGATATGTGCAGTGTGCATAGGAATTTGTTCATAGTTTTTTTTTTTAAACTATAGTCTGGCCCTCCAACGGTCTGAGGGACAGTGAACTGGCCCCCTGTTTAAAAAGTTTGAGGACCCCTGCACTATAGACTATGATAATCAAACTCTATATACTCACAAGTCATATGTATAAACTGACAAAATTTCACTCACTTCACATATATGAGTGTTTTTTCTTTTAGCGATAAGATCACTTTTGTAACCACATTTATTTTTTCTGGAATAAATGCATTCAAAGAATCACATGAAAACAATTCTACCTAATTTGACAACTAGGCCTACTATTTTTAAGGGTTTCTTTTTTGTTTTAAGATGAGAAAATTTGTCTGATTTATATTTCAAATTAACACCAAAATGCCTATCCTACACAAAACCAACTTTTTAATATAGAAAAAAAGAAATGTTCTGATGAATTCAATTAGGTGAACCGCACTCATAATCAAAATGAGAAAAATTGAAAAACAGTGCCAAGTTTTTATCTATAAAAAGAATGACAACTTCAAAAACTTTTATAACTATCATTTCAAGTCAAACCAGAAAATGCTGATAATTTATTTATACAAGGTGTACGTGGTACAAAGGAACTTTGATGCATGGATTGTTTTGACTATGTTATATAAAATTACTGTGTGACTGAGCAATTAATAATTTGATTCAAAATACATTTAGAATATTGTGTTCAATTACACACTAAACTACAAATCAACTAAAATGAGATAATACACTCTAATTATGAATTTCACTGAAAAGGATAGAGCTTTCAAATAATACCGACAAAACAAGTAATGCTATATTGATACTTCAATCTCTTATATTATACAGCATTTTTCAATAGCATGTTCAGGTTTTTTGTTGATTTCTATATATTTCCTTAGTCATATCTACATCACTCCCTGAAGAGAGAACTGTTATCATTTTACTCCTTTGTCTTCTGAAGTGTATTTTAAGTACTTTCTGTCTAGGAAACATGTCCTTTAAAACAAGTTCCATCCTAGCCAAGAGAAAAGGAAAGAGCATTTAAAAACACTGCAGAGATTTGATAAAAAAAAATCTTCTGTTTATTTGTACACGTAGCTCTCTGAAGTTCTCTTAATCATTTGCAGTAAAATAAAACAAACTCAAAAGATTCACTTCCTATTTGATACACACATGCTTTTATTGCTCTTTATGCAAAAGTATTCAGAAAGTCAGACACTATCTTAATAGAATTAAAACACAATTTGTGTTTGACTAGGATATCAGGTAGATTTTTATATCTGATTGTAAATTTAACATAAGACTGTAAATTATATCATAAATATTTGTGGAATCCCAGCTTAGTAAATTACATCTTCTCATAAAATACTTCCCCACAGCTACATTTAATTCTCAAAAATAAAAATGAAAATGTTTATAAAACTGACTATAGTTTTATTACCAAATGACAACATAGTATTTGCAAACATGTCATGTTGTCATGTAGCATTTAGATAATAAAATGTCAGTACCATCATATCTAATAGAATGAGACATTAAGTGTACCAATGAATAATAAAAATTAATAAAACCAAGGTATTTTAGTTCTTTTATAAATAAAAGAAATTTAATTTTATCTTGAAAACAAAATACCTTAAATGACTGTTTTTGAATGACTGCACAACTAATCTAAAAAGTGAATCAAATTCTTTGTGATTGGTAGTAACTGTCCCTTTTGTACTGGTCCTTTTCCATAACTTTGCATTCCAGAAAGATGGGTATCAGAATGCTTTTGGACAAAATGCTTTATGGCACTAAGTTCTATTCTTCTATATCTTCCAGGAATTTCTAGTAGGAATTTGGAAATGAAATGGGGACACAGACTCAAGAAATCTGGAACATAGACTTTAAAGTCAAGCCATTTTCTTGCAAACTCTCTCGTTATCTACATTTGAGAAGTTATAAAAGTTATCTATAACTTTCTCTTCTAGAAAAAAAAGATATGACATGCTTCAAAGTAACTTAAGATTTCTAGGGGCTTCTTTGCCAAAGAGCCTCGCTTATATTTTACTTATTAAAATAATCCTAATTATTATTTAATAGTATTTTACTATTCTTTCCTTTATATGAGATGTTTATAAGATATTTAATGCTTACTAAGTGTTTAATACATATTAATTAGTTATTAACCAAAATGCATTCTCTGTAATGCAATGATTTTTCTAGAATGTGTTCGAATTCCCAACTGATAAACTATTCAAGTTGTTCCTTGAGAATTTACTTCACAGTTTACATGCCATTGGGTTAGTCTTTGGATACAAGCTTCTTAGAACAACATGATGGTTAGTTTTATACCTGGGAATATATGGTTCTGCTGGAGGAGGGGGGATGTAGAGATCCTGGAGAGCAGAACTGTCTCTTTTGGTGGGTGTACTGATGGTGCTGGAAGGCGTGGCAACACTGCTTGTGGGACTTCTAGGTATAAGAGGCTGGTTAAAATGAAAAAGAAAATACATACACACACAAACAACACACAAAACAACAACAACAACAACAACAACAACGACAGAGTTATCATTTTAAAATTATCTATTTCTGCAAAGTTTTTGAGCTTGGCTAAAAGAAAAAAGCATGTTATTTATCACAGGGATATTCCTTTGAATCTCCAAACACATAGTTTATTACTTTAGAGGTTTCTACTTAGTTCCCAACTCACCTTATTATATGGTATAACCATATTTATATATTACTATGCAGTGTTTCATAATGAGAAGATTTATGTCACAGTCAGATATTTATTAAAATTAAATTTGTTTTGTTAGAATCCCTTCTTTTAAAGAAAGTTAATAAAGAGTAACTTTCAAAAGAATTAGCTCATTCACATTCTGATTGATATATTAGAAAAATATTTCAGAACTTCCCCCCAAAAGATACAACATACTCTTAAATTAGCAGAATGTCACAGATTCTCAGAAAAGGTTACAAAAATGGACCAGGAAAGGCCAATATGAGAGTATTTTTCAAGGAAAACCTACTTTTTTTTAAAAGAAAATGTGAACACAACTCTCTTCTCAAAGTCATTTTATGGTACATCTTCAAAAGTATGGTGATTAGTGTGACAGAATCATTTCACCTTTTCACACATTTATCACTGTTTAAAATAATCTGTAGTTGCATATATAGAAAACTCATTTTCATGCCTGTATTTAAGTATAAGTTTTTTAAAATTAAGATGGTATATATACTAAATCAAGCAACACATCAGGATGCATTAACTTAAGAGCACTCCCAATTCTAAGCTTCAAAACTGATCTTGTGGTTCGAGAAGTTATCCTAAAGTGAAACAAAAAATCACAAATTTTCATGTTTATCTTACAGGTCTTACTGATTAGCGAAATATACAATAACATGAAAAATAAGCATTTTAGTGCAATTGCCAATATAAAAATAATGATCACAAATGATCTGTATCATCACATGACCAGATGTCATTTTAGCCAGTATGAAAACAATTTGAGTATATCTATATAGACCCACAGTCTATAGCTGGACACTCAAAAATGGCATATCACAACTATTTATACTGTGACAATACTTTCATACAGATAAACAAAATAAGTTTAAAAAAGCCAAGTATAAGTACAATGTACAATGTAGGTCACTAGGGTAGGCTACATAGTTTATAACTCAGTGCACAGTTTTTACCTTCTTTGCTACACAGGTCACCTTAATAACTTGAAATTACATACTCTGCCAAAATGATGGTTACGCTTTAGACTATCTGAAATAGAAATTAAAGGCAGAAGGGGTAAATAATTGACCAGTTATTTTGGGACTCTATAATATGATGTAAGAAAGTCAGAAGCTTTATATGTTGAGGAATTTTGAGATATTAAGAAAGTACACAGTAAAGACTGATGTTTAACTATGCTGATTTTGGAATAGTTTCCAGTAAAACTCTGTGTGTCTTTTAGAAATAAAAATCTTGGCAATGGGAAATCCTGAAATTATATACGTAATAAGGAGCCACCTGCACAAATGAACACCATG
Organism: Myotis davidii; assembly: GCF_000327345.1. Lineage (NCBI taxonomy): Eukaryota > Metazoa > Chordata > Mammalia > Chiroptera > Vespertilionidae > Myotis > Myotis davidii. The sequence continues at coordinate 977,276 of NW_006282518.1, read as the reverse complement.
AAGCTGGAGGAAATAAATAATAGTATTCTAGGGATGTACTACATGCCTCTACAACAGATCTTTGAATAATGGGTTCTTTACAACAAGTATTTAGACATACTATATATGTATAATCATTGGGATGTGACTCTGTTTATAACTGTTTTTCTCTCTGTCAGGACATTTTGGAATCAAATACAGGTGACATTAAACAATAACTTGGACAAAAATTTCATCATTATAGAACTGTAAGAAAACATTCATTACATAGTATGTTACTTCCCAACAGAGGCACTGTGAGAGAAAAACTTACATTCAAGATGCTTTCTAAATGTTCTAATATCTCTATTATTTTAAAATGTCCTAATATGATAAGTGAATTTTTTAAAAGTTCTAAAAACATAAGCCCTAGAAGAAAATAATTTAAAATTTTATTCTCTTTCTTCTGTTTTAGGGTCACTATTTCTATATTGAAGACTTCTCTCCTTTTAATTTATTATCTGTAGAACTAAAGATAATTTAGTTGTTGTTATTCATACCTACCCTTGACCTCCCCAGACAAAGAGGGGAGAAATAAAGAAAAAAGAAATAGGAGTCAATGGTCACAGTATATTTAAACACCCCAGACATGTAAGGTAATGATGAAAAGTAGTTTATTCTGCCTGGACTATTAGCAGGATTGTCTACACAGGGTACTTATGCCTTTCCCCTCCCAGGAAATTTAAATATTAGCTATTTCCTTTAAATTGTTATTTTTTCTAGATATCTATTTTCAGCAAGGAATTGCTATTTATGTCATTGGTTAATGTTATTAGCAAAATTAGCAAGTATGTGGAAGAAAAAGACTCTTAAATATGCTTAAACAGATAACAAGATAGATTGTGCCAGCTGGTTCAATAAGTTGAATTGGTTTTAAAAAACTTGTTCTTTCAGAGGAAAAAAAAAGTTAATCCTGTTGTTTAATTAAACTGGCTAGTTATTTTATTAACTGGTAAATCATACAAAACATTTCAATGGGTTTAACATACATACATCATCTGGCTAATCAGTATGCCCTGTAACAAGTAAAATCCATGGTAAACATTAAATATATTCAATATATTTTTATCGACTGTTTGTACTATTTTGTCAAGCTAATCCAAGCTAAAAAAGTAAACATTCTTCTTGAGAGTCTCAGTTTAAAAAGACAATACGCAATGGAGAGGTCAATGGGGGGAAAAAGAGACTTATGTAATACTTAAAACAATAAAGAATTTAAATTTAAAAAATAGGCTGTATATTCTTAAAGGAAAGGAC
>NW_006282518.1:956752-975776 GCF_000327345.1 Myotis davidii | reverse complement strand
GGGGAGGGGGTAAGAAATTAACCAAAGGACTTGTATGCATGCATATGAGCATAACCAAGGGGCACGGGTGGGGTGGGGGTGCTGAGGGCATGTGCTGGGAGTTGGGAGTGGCCAGGGAGAGGTCAGGAGAGGTCAATGGGGGGAAAAAGAGACTTATGTAATACATTAAACAATAAAGAACTTAAAAAATGCGCAATAGAAAAATCAGCATAAAGTAGAAGCTTTATGGGAAAATGGAAATAGCTACTTATCCCAAATGGAGGTCTTTGTGATAACCTGAAAATATAACCTCTGAACTTTGGACAAGAATTGAAAGAGTACAAAATCACTAAAAGAATGAAAAAGGCATTTGAAAACATTAGAAAGATAGACAAATTTTGACTAAATCAAGCACAGTATAAGTGATGCTATTAGCTAAAATTACCAGTGAGAAATTTCTAGCTATAACAAGTGGCATTAAAATTACATCTACCACCAATAACCATTTAAGGGAGTGCAAATACACCTAGTGACAAAGAAAGCTTCCATTAAATCAAAAAAGGTGTTCTCTCAGCATTCAATTCAAATTTTAATAGGCATATTCCTTACTTTCAGTCATTTGTTAACATAGTGTAAGAAAAGCATTATGCCATAGAAATAAAGGGTATTTTTTTTTATCGTGCCACTTTTTCTATCAGTAAAATCTATATGGGAAGAGAATTAGGAACTAACATCACTTATGGATAAAATACAAAGGTTTTTAAAGACTTTATCTGTTACTGAAGTAAGCATAAAGCTTCAATATAATTTGATCCACTACGGTATGCAATCAAGTATGACAAGGATCCAGTTTTGCATTTTATCCAAGGGGGTTTATTTTCTGAAAGGAACTTGTCATAACATTTAGTTTTCAGATCAAAATGAACCTATTGATATAAAGTTATCCTTCCAGATTCAGTGAGACTCCAACAAGGAAGGTACATTTGCATATATGTTGTTACTCTTCTAAAACAAGTCTATGATGCATTTATTTCTAGGGGCATTGGCGTGCATCTTTTAAAATACTCAAATCCCAAATAAAACGATCATATGTATCTCTTCAAATGTACATTTATAATACTAGGTCAATTACTACTGCCAAAAAGACTCAAATCTTCTGAATCATGAACGATGCTTTAGTAATAATATCCTACTCATCCAGATTAAACATCACTGGAAGATTGTGATCATTATAAAATAAAACTTTCAGGTTTTGTAAGGCATCACTGAAATCTCACTTTAGATCATCTCATGGCTCAGGTATTTTTCTTATGTCCCCAATTCTAACATCTCTAAGGTAATTGAGCACATCTGAAAGATATCAATGTACCTCTGAAACCCATAAGGTCTTAAGGACTATAGGAAAAGAACTTCCCTACTAAAGAAACCACATTTGATGTTGAGGTTTTACTTGAAAGAGTTTAACATTTTAACAACTCTTGGCAAGCATATCTTAATTTAGTCGTCCCTCTGTCTGGTGAGTGACCCAGCTTTCATAGAGCCATGGAGTCTTGATGAAACCAATGACATAAAGACTGCCCCAACGTTAAAAATTAAGACAGTGTGTTACATGCTACGTAGTTATCTCAGAAAGTCACCAATGCAAAGATCACAAAGAATTGCTTTGTCTTTCAGGGTTAAATATTCATTAAAATACGAATGATTACATCATGTATAACACCTGGCCATTTATTTTATTCGAACTGAAGAATAAGCACAGACTCAAAGGCACCACAATACCCCATTATTCTAGCACAGAGCATTTGCACACGTCCTTACTCAGTTCAAACACATTTTTATTGTAATTCCCAACACAAGTACCAGGATATTGTTTTATGTTAGCGATTCTCTTCTTAGTCATTTAAACAAATGCTTCAGGGAAAATTTAATCTGGATTTTGGGAGGCACGATGTTGCATACAATCTTGTAAGTTGCTTGATCATATAAAGAATGTTAGATTTAATTTGGAAAAGTATTGGGAATGCTTGCTCCTGGGTAAGTTTTAAGTAGTAAATAATTTGAAAAGAACCTAAGAGAAACACACATATTCAAAATTCTCCCACTCTGTTCTTTCGCAGATGTTTCTAGAATACAAATTTATAAATACAAAAAGAGTCTTCTTTTATAAGCATGTAACCTTCCCTTACTTATCAGACTACCAATAAAATGCACATTGCTTTTTCTGATCATGGATTTGATCAGGACACAGTATCTGTCATGTATACAATTAAAAAATACAGACATATGTGCATAAGTATGCATATAGTTACACAACATACAACTAATGTAGACTTGAGAGCCACATGACAAAATGGCTTTTTCCACGGAATCATCACATTTTGCACATTATACTGAGACTACCACTAGTATGTTTATTCTTGCGCTCTCTAGTCGTATTGGCATAATTAATACTGCAACATTAAAACTGGACTTCCAATTATTTCAAATTACAGTCAACTTCATTTTTAGGATAGTAACTAAAGAAATGGGAAACTAAAGAAAAAATAAATTATAAAAGAATTTTTGTTGTCAGTGTTAACATTTTAGAAGTATTTGGCTGATAAAACAAATGTGATTGAGGTCCTTTAATTAATTTGCTTAAACCTTAGTGAACAAGAAATTGATGTGACAATGGCTTGCAGCTATTTACCAATTTAAGCATGTAAAAAATGTGACTGTCTTTTGCCTCCCAGTCAGCATAATTACATTTTTAGTTTAAATTTATTTTCTTTTTCTAGTATCTTAACTAATATTAGTTATCTTCCTCTTTAAAACATGCTTTTAAAACAAAACTCTCAGAAACATAAACTTTGTTAACTAAAGGTCACCCTGACCATGACTTTGAATTAAAATAAATTTTATTATCGCTTATGTTTTTTTACAACCATTCATATCTGTATTTGAAATACAACAAAATCAGTGCTCTTCAATTGTTATACCAGTTGACAGATGGAATAAACTGCTATGACTATTTGTTTTCCATTTCATTTTCTTCTCAAAGTTAAATATCCTGTAAAAATGCCTAGCAGTAATATTTTAAATGAAAAACACAAAATCACACAACAAACTATCACAAGTTACAGGATTTATGGACTAGAATACAGTTTAAGAACATAAGTCTAATTATACAGTTTGATGTTATTTCATATAAAAATGTGTTCAATGAAACCTGTATCAGTATGATGAATTCCAGCATTGATTTTAGTGGTCATTTCTGAAATGTATTCTAACCAAAAATGCTGGGTTCTTAATGCTTAAAAAAATTGTTTGTCCCCAGTGATGATTTCAATCAACATTCTTGTCAATGTCCAGCCATACAATCTCTTTTAAGAAGAAAATGACATGGATTTTTAGGACCTACACGCACTAATTTAAAATCACAAACATAAAAAAAATATATACCTTGATGTTTATCCACAGTTGCCAGAAATGTTTTCATTGAACTGGAAGAACTTGAACATAAGCAATCACCCTGCTTACCAAAATCCAGGACATTAGTTGAAGGTGCTATTAAGGACGTGGTTTTAAAAACATCTCTCAGAAAACAGGGAATGCCTGGTTTGCTTTCTTAGAATAACATATTCTATCTTAAGTAAAACACATCTACTATTTGTAAATGAATGCAGATGACAACGCAATTCAATTCCTGATTAAATTTGCTTGTAGTATTTGACTAAGGTATCTTTTATTCTATTGTAAAATGTTTGAGAAAGCAAGAATTTAAACAAAGAGCTGCCAAATTTCATGAAATGTGCTAATGAAATTGCTCTGTGAGTATGAAGCTGAATTGTATGCTTTTGTTTATTTGGCTAAATTCCATGAATGTTTTTTTCAAAGAAATTCCAAATCAAAATTTGTCATTGTGGTTGATTAATAATAGAATTTACTATACTTTTAAAATATTTTTAGAAATAAAGATTGTTTTATTAAAAATGTGATATTCCTTAATAATCATGTACCTTAGGGTAGATAAGGTTATGTCTTATTTGTCTAGGCAAAAATTATTTACTTGTTAATTTAGAAAATAATTATTTCTTATGTTAGAATACAGTTCTTTATTTTAAGATGTATGTATTAGTTTACCTACATGCTACACAAACTTTTCCATATTTTATCTGAAAATGCTAGTAGATAAATGAAACCTGGTATACAAAAAAAGATGAAATGAACATATTGAGATAAATAAACGCCACAGATTGTTTTTTGGTAACCTCTACTTTAAATAATTCTTACTAGACTACTGGTATATCCTATGTAAAAAGAAATGACCTAATGTCTAATTCTTCAGGTTTGAATATTTATATTTAGATGAGTTAATTGGCATTTTAGCCCTAACATGTACATACACATATCAGAAGCAAGAATACAATAGGAATGATACTGTGTCTGCCCAGAGTATTATGCATTTGTTCCACATCTGAGGTCCTTTCTTAGCCACTAGGAAAAATATGTGGCCTTAGGCAAAGTCACGAAAGAATCCAAGACCACCTTAAGACTTTCATCCCACTATTTCTTTGACTTTTCCCCCTCTGGAGGAAGTCTATCTTCAATCTCCAGATCCTGCTACCCTCAGGTTTTGTCCACTTTTAATTGTATCAAAATCTATATTTTATAAAAATTCTGATCAGATAATTTCCATTACTCTCCCAGTGTCTTGGTAATTTCGGGTCTTCAAAATAGATTCTGGGGAGATCTGGTGGTGCTGATATATGCTAGAGGACTTAACCATTGCCCTTAGTCCTAAGATCTTGTTTTACCACCACTAGGAAGTATTTAGTTAAAACGTCACCCCAATAAATTCAATAACAATAAAAAATGAATGCTCTCCATTTTGCTGTGTAAAAAGTCAATCTCTGAAGCAATTTGCAAAGAAGTTGAAAGCAGGTCTTTCTCTCCTGCCCCAACAGTATTATTTATCTGTAAGGTTTGAACTTAGACTACACAATTCAGGTGAACTAATTTTAATTGAAATAACAAACACAAAAATGTCAATACATATAAGCACTTATATAAATGCTGACTTTCTTTTATCTGATTTCAGCATTCTGAAATAGTAAACCTACAAATATACTCAGAGTAACTGAACAGGCAATGAGGAGTAAATATAATTAGTGATCTGGTGAGGCACATTTCTTAGCATTTGGGAATGGACCTATAAAAAGTGCCTTAAAACTCTATTAAATTATATTATAATTAAGGGGTGTGAAATCATTTAAAAAATTAAAGTCTTTATTATCCTGCTTTGAATACACGTACCAAATGTATATGTAGCAGAAAACGAACATTGGTTTTTCAATCATTTTAGCATTTTACATAAAATTGATTCTTATCTGCCATTACCTTAATTCTCCACTTTGAGTTTGTGCAAAAGAATCTAAAAGGGGACCAAATTATCCATTTATTTTCTAGAGATAGTCCCTCAAAGTTCATGGATCAACAAGAAACTAATGTCTTTTTGGTGTTCAATGTGAAATAGAAGAGATTAGAAAGAAAAATTTAAATTAACTACACATACATAGAGAAGAAAACCTAAAAGCTGAAAGCATGGGCTTCTTCTTCAGGGTTTCCACCTCAGACTTTGAAGAAGGTTCTTAAGGGAAGACATGTCAATAGAAAACTATAGAATGTAACAACAAAGCAATTTATAATGCAGCAAGAAAATAAAATGATGTGATGGTAAAGTCTGATCTATTAATCTACGCCTTAATGAGTCAAACACTGAACTCTGAACTTTAATGAATATCAAAAATCTTTAATAATAAACATACTGCAAGTCAAATGTATTTGGACATATTGATACAGCTTTACATGTATTCATTTGAAAATTAGAAAATTTCACTTTAAAAATGTAGAGACCTTAATGTTAGAAAATTTTATGTTTCTGTTATTTAAGTATAATGCAAATTTGAGGCAAATAGTAAACTTTTAAATAATTAGACATTATTATAGTCTATAAGGCCATTCGTGTGTAATGTAAAATTTAGGATTTTAGGAAAAATATCTAAGAATGGTATAATGTACTAATATAGAACGTAATACCAATTTACACAGTGATAATGTTATTTTCATATATTGCTTTTCTTTTAAATCTGAATGGGCAGTCTTCTATTTCAATTGGCAATTTAAATTTTTAAAAATTGTACTTCTAAGAAAGGTAATAGTCTCCTATTTTTAAAATGCAGGTTTTATGAACAGAAAAAGTAGAGATAAAGTACTGGAATTGGTCAAATGTCTCCCATTATATATAAGTGGAATTATTATGTGTCCGAAGGTATAATACATTGGTTCTGATTACTCTGACCAAATTTTTGTCCTTCTTACAAAAAGGACAAAAATTTCTTCTATGATGTGTTTAAAGATTATATCCTGACTGAAACTGGAGAATATGTATTGCTTCTTTCTTTAGTCAACCAGAATTATATATTTATAAATTCCTAGATAAGTCAGCTTCTTAATAAATATAATTGATCAACATCCAGAGTAATACTTAGAGTGATGTTTCATGCTGAAGAAAAATGCAGAAATTCTAATGCAACAGTTTCTCTATTTTTGCCACCCTAAAGGGTGGAAAAGAGAAAAATGATCAGTCAGGTGGAATGCAGTTGGTACATTTTAATTACTATCTAAAACTTCCTTTACATACTATTCATAAATAGCTATTACTATCTTATGACCTGATTCACAAGAATTTTATAAACTATCAGCTAATTTCTTCAAGAAGTGAATATGGGGATAACTTTTAAATAGAAGATTGTATCAAACATGAAACCTCTCATTTTAAATTTCTATCTATATTTGGCTTGAAATATCTTGTGGTTTGTTTGGAATTATGCTTTTAAATGTTTACAAATTAAGGCCAAGTTCTTTATTATTTGGGCTTTAGTCTATAAACTTTAATATTTCATCACAATTAAGCCTATTAGGATAAGCTGTGAAGAGATCATTTCACAAACAAATTTTCAAAAGCATACAAGATTAATCCATATGCTGCTGAGATGAGGCACAATAAAGAAGCATTACTGAGATAGTCTATGGCTAAAATGATGGTGTATGACTTATGATTAAGCTTCATTACCTGCAGAGCAAGGGGCTTCCATCTCATATTTTTCAGTAAAGCTGGTGCTGAGGTAAGCATGCTCTGAGGTCGCTTTTTCAAAGTTAAGATAACACCACTCGGGTCCTCTCGTAGTGCATTCACCAAATTTTTCAACTGCCACCCCACCTGGTAACCAGCAAAATCATTACAATAAAATTGAGGTACAGTATTCAAAGATTTAATGTTCTCCCCCTTTAATAAGATTAGTTAAAAATGAAAATCACATAATTGGTGTACCATCGTACCAATTTTCAGGAGATATATACTTAAGAAATTTTATCTTTGAGTTGATTAACCATGTTATTGCATTAGAGTCCATATCATTCTGATAAGCTAATGGACATTTACCATGTCAAAGCAGAGAGTAAAACGGTATCCTACCAATGGAGTAATTTAGAATTTGAAGAAATTATATCATCATTAATGCTGTGCAAGGTCTAGATCCAAGCTCTGTTCAAAAGTACAATTTTAAAATCTGCATGCCTGAAAACACGGATTTGACAATGTCCTGAGTTTACAAAGTACACATGCTTTCTCATCACCATCTTTTAGAGATATGTGGTACAAGTGTCTATAAATTAGACTGATATATTACCAATAGCTGGTAATGACACACCAAGACAACATTCTGATGCATGGAAGACAGCATCAATAGAATAGACCTTTCACCATGGTATTAGAATAAAAAATTACAAGTTAATACTACTCCAATGAAGCACCTATTGAAAATGTGTTCCAAATGATTCTATAAATTTAAAATATAATGTGCTATATTTAATGAAGCCATTCTAACCCGACTGGCATGGCTCAGTGGTTGAGCATCAACCTATGAACCAGGAGGTCACAGTTCAATTCCCGGTCAGGGCACATGCCTGGGTTGCAGGCGTGACCCCCAGTGAGGGGCATGCAGGAAGCAGCCAATCAATGATTCTCTCTCATCATTGATGTTTCTATCTCTCTCTCCCTCTCCCTTCCTCTTTGAAATAAATAAAAATATATTAAAAATAATGAAGTCATTCTATTTGGATATCACCTAAAAAAATACTGAATACTTAAACTGAAGTCCTTGATAAATGTCCTAAAATGTGGCTCAGCTGTTATCCATTAAATTATTTCACTCATCATCCTTTTAATATTTTGAACATAGAATAATTTTTTTTTTTGCTTTTCAGGTGGACTAGTTACACAGTTATCAGATAACTGAAATCCCAGAACTATGCTTTAAAGAAACACATTAAAAATGTCTATTATTTCAAAGATTAAAAATGCATTTAACATTATAAAGAAAAAAACTTTTATCACAACTCTAATGTATTCGAATTTTCCAGTATGTGTTATAGAAATACATTGGGACAAAATTTATCCTAGTTTGCAAGGAGGATTTAGCAAATGGTCATAACAGTGATCTAGTTTCTTCCTAGGCACTCAAGTGAAAGGGAATGTGTGCCTTTGTCTGTTACTCATGTTTTTGCCTGGAAGACAATGTTCACGCTGGAAAGAATGAGCACTTCCACCAAAAGAAGCGCAGATCTCCAGAGACTATGATGAAAAGATACTCTGAACTGCAGCCACTGCAGAATAATGGGAGACTTTGGTTTATATAATGGATGAGCATTCATTTAAATTATAACTTCTATTATAGCTGAATTGAGTGATGGTAAAGAAAAAAAGTTAGGACAAAAAAAGAAGCAATATGCTATAATGCTTAAAACCTCTGGGTTTCTCAGATATGAATCAAAATGATGATTTAGAATACCTGCCTAATCTGAACAAGAAGCTGCCAATTTTTTTAAAAAAAGTCACATTAATACAGATCAACTAAAGTACTAGAATTGGTCAAATGTCTCCCATTATATATAAGTGGAATTATTATGTGTCTGAAGGTATAATACATTGGTTCTGATTACTCTGATAGCTAAGTAGTGTCCCTACAGCCACTTCTGTAAGCCAAGAGTTAAAGCAAAGTGAGTTCAAATCCAAGTGATCATTTTGCTTGCCAAAAAAATATGTGAAGCAGATTTTGAGTTACAGATTTGAAGGGAGAAAACATACTGTTTATACAAAGAGTTTATGAACAACTTATTAATGATAACCACGTTTTTATCATTTATTTATTCAAATAATTGCTAACTACATTAAAGCACTCAATAATATGACTTTATTTTTCTTTCAGCATTCTTATTATTGGCAAATTACACATTGATTTCTATCTACTAGTTTCTTCCATTTATTCTGTTATAATCATTGTGACTAGTTAAAAATTTTTTAAGGCTAGATAGTGTTTTCCTGTTTAATTTTCAGTGCAATTGGTTTATCCTGTTCCTTCATACTTTTCTATGCTATTTTTTAAAACACGTAATTCCAAATAATAGAATTGTATTTTTATGAGAAAGTGGGTTTTTTGGATGAGAAAGTAAGAATTTGTTTCAATTTTAATTTTATAGCTGAATATTATTTAATGGCAACAGAAAATTATATAAATTTACTACTTTTTAATCAGCCTTCCAACTCTCACTGAGATAACATTAGCAACCTTTTAAACAAAGTAAACAGATATACATCAAGATACATATGAAGCATATATCTTAAGCTCCCAAATTTTACTTCCACTACCACCATAATGAAATGATTAGATAAAAGTAGAGATAAATGTGCAACATATATGTTGCATACTGACTATTTAAACCAATCAAGAATTATACATTATGTGAATCTCCATTAGTAAGGGATATAAAAATTGTGTGAAAAATTAAGTTCCAAAATAGAAAATTAAATTTTACTTTTGACATATATAATAGAAAGATATACAACAGTGGTTAAAGGAGAGTAAGGAACACAATATGTATTTTTAAATAACTTTATTCCTGAACTCTTGGCAATAAACATGAGTTATTTTTAGAAACAACAAAATGAGCAATATAAGTGGATATAGTCCATGAATAGTAATATTCCAATTAAAAATAATGAATTTTATGAGTTACCTAATTAGGACTGTTTGTTATGGATGGACAATTTTCATAAAATGTCAGAACCAGAAAGGAAACATTATTTAAAACAGTAAAAGACAGTGATGGGGAAATCATATCTACTCTAGGCATTATAATTGTAGGTGATTAGAAAAAAAACATATTTATTATTCAGTTGTGCTCAGTAAGTCAAGAGCTATATTATTTGTTGATTATTGATTCAATAAATGATTTCAGTAGATACTGAAGTGTTAGGCCAGGTTCATGTAAAAATTACTGAATGACAATAACGCTGGTTGAATAATTCAGACTTTGTATAACATTATTTTCGATAACAGAGGGAAGTTTTAGCCCCATTCCAGTATTTGTATACACATAAATGGCAACCAAACCTCATGCCTCTTATTTGAATAGCCCCCTTTACTTAGTACTTTCTCAAATTCCCTAATTTGGATAATTTCTTCATTACTTTCTATCTTCTCTACTACATAAAATTGTTAACAATTGTCCCCATTTATTGGATTGTATCATGTTCTATTCAAGAGCAAACAGGACATGGTCCTAGAGCTCCAGAACAAATGATTCCCAGCTCTGTGATATCCTAACATATCTTCAGCCATACAATGAAGTGTAGTGAATACTAGAAATTAATTTATTTCTCTTTAACTGTTATTGAGATACTTATGGTTGTCAGATTATAAGAGGACATGATATCATAGATGATATGACAAAGTGAGGGATGTATGTGTTACAACTTCAAGAAATTTGGGAGCCCCCATGTTAGGAACTAAATGTAATGGTATACACATTTCAAAATAGGTAAAATATATAAATGCTGTTAAACACCTTTCAAGATTAGCTTTCCATTTTCTCATTTAAGTTTCTGACTATAGTTTTAAAATATTAGGCATGGCCCAGGCATCGTCGCTCAGTGGTTGAGCATCAACCTATGAGCCAGGAGGTCACAGTTTGATTCCTGGTCAGGGCACATATCCAGATTGCAGGCCTGATCTCCAGTGTGGGTCATGTAGGAGGAAGCCGATCGATGATTCTCTCTCATCATTGATGTTTCTATCTCTCTCTCCCTTCCTTTCTGAAGTCAATAAAAACATATATTTTAAAATAAATAAAATAAAATATTAGTCATGAAAGACATTAATTAGAAACCATGTGAAGATATAATAGTAATATGAAAAAATGATTTAAAAGTATTCTTTACATACATTGGCTGTAAGGAAAATCTTTCTTTCCTAGGAAATAGAGGGGGTTTTGACAGAAGGAAGAAGCGATCCTAGTGGACACTAATTTAGGGGTACAATCCATTAATATGGGAAGAAATTGAATAATGTAAAAAGCCTTAAGATACCATGGTTATGGATACATGAGAAACATTTTAATAATCAAAGATATCCAAAAGGGAATTGGCTAATTTGTGAAATAGTGAACTCAACACCAAAAAGGATATTTCAGCATTATGCTAAGTGAAATAAGCCAGTCAATGAAGGAAAAATACCATATTTCAGTATTCTTGCACAGGCTAAATAATTATATTTCCAAAGTCACAACATATTCTGACTCTTATAAACAGAATGGATTGAAAAATGCGAGTAGATGCTATGACAACAGATTAACTTAAGTAAAGGAATGTGGTCCTGGTACATCTCTGATTAATGTCTTCCATCTTTTCTGTTACTTCACAATCAATAAATGTAGGTATTTCCTCTAGGCTAAGTATTAGACCCTTTCTAATATTTCATGTGGTCTTCTTACAATAAACACTTCTCTTCCCAGAGCTTCTAATAACAACTTTCTGCAAATGGTTCTCAAATCTTTCTAACCATCCCTGCTTCCTATTCAGAACTCTACTGACATATTTCCAACAATTCAGTTCATCCATACTAATGGCTATTGAATAATCAGTACCAATAATTCACTGTGCTAGATTCTTGACATCTACATTGCATGCCTTTTATATATATGTATTTTCATTCTTACAACAGCCCTATGAGATCAACTATGAAACCAATTTTACATGTGAAGAAGCTGAAGCAAAAAGAAATTAAGTTTTCTTGGTCAAGATTAAAAATATAGTTAGGTAAGTGGCCAAAACCGGTTTGGCTCAGTGGATAGAGCGTCGGCCTGCGGACTGAAGGGTCCCAGGTTCGATTCCGGTCAAGGGCATGTGCCTGGGTTGCGGGCACATCCCCAGTGGGAGATGTGCAGGAGGCAGCTGGTCGATGTTTCTCTCTCATTGATGTTTCTGGCTCTCTGTCTCTCTCCCTTCCTCTCTGTAAAAAATCAATAAAATATATTTTAAAAAAATATAGTTAAGTGGTAAAGCCAGAATTCTCATTCAAATCTGTTTGATTCTAAAGCACAAGGCACTATAAGAGCAAGCATCCCCCCCTAAATACCCCATTGGTAGTTCAAATGAATGTTACATTCAACACTTTAAAATCAAATTCATTATCCCTGCTCTCATTCAACAGCAACAACAAAAGTCCCCCACCACCCTTTCAAGTTTGGAGTGTGGTCTCACTTATGATAGCCTTCCCTTTTAAGTACATGTGTCCTAAAGAATAGATCCTAGCAACTAATGCTTCTTCTCACTGCCTTAGTTCTGGTTTGGGTACCTAATTGCTAGACTTACATTAGTCCTAACTGGTCGCTCTGCTTCTACTCCTTTGTAGCTCGAAAATACCGCTGCAGTGTAAGTATTCTTCCCTTGAAGCCAGCTAAAAAAATAAATTATTCAAACAGGTCCTTTGTCAATATGGCCATAGCTGTCTCCTATTACTTCTCTTTAATGTTATTCTCAAACTTTAGCATGTGTTAAACTTTAGCACCTGGAAGGCTTGTTAAAACACAGATTGCTGTTTAAACTTCCAGAATTTTTGATCTAGTAGGTCTGAAGTGGCCTTATAATTTTCATGTTTTTTTTTTTACATGTTATTAAGTGGTGCTGATGCTACTGGTATGGAACCACATTTTGAGAACCACTGTACTATACGAAGAGCTTCTTGAAGGCACTGACTCATTCATGTCTAGAATATTTAGGTGTTTAATATGCTAAGATTAGGTATTATAATTTATAAAATCAATAAATCTTGTGTGCCTTCCATGCATCATGGATAATATGGTGCATGCAGCACAGTCTGTGCCTCACTATTGAGCAGGGGAAAAGAGATGAGCAGGTAAATAAACCTTTAAAATCAAGTAAGAGAAGTACCTTAATAGGGTGAATACTGGGTGCAATTGGATCCCCCAGCAAGGGCATCTAATCAATCCTTGAGGGTTCAGAGAAGGTTTCATAATAGTCTAAGCTGAATTTCTTAGGAGCTGGAAAGGTGAAGGGGATGTGGAGGATGAAGCAGTAAACAAAGCCCTAAGACAAAGTATCACTAGTTTGAGCAAATTTCAGTAGTTCCATATGGGTGTAAATGTTGGTGGACCAAGTACATGTTCTCAAACACTGCATTTAATCATGGCCATATCTTTGCAGAATCACTCTTCCTTTTTCTAGAAAATTTTCTCCCACCTTTAAAAAAATGACTTATCTGTGAGGGCATGAGTGAGGGGGTAATGGGGGAATAAGGACACATATGTAATAACGTAATCAATAAATAAATTAAAAGTAAAAAAATAAAAAAATCTGACTTATCCATAATGGCTCATAGTAAATGCAATATTCATCATAAAGCCTCTTACAGCTAAAAACATATTTTTCTCATGTGACTCTCATAGCACACTGAATATTTCTAGTGACATTTTTTCACATTAAAATTGTATGTTTCCTCACACCCCAGATCTCTCCACCCATCCTCATAAACTGGATTGTGAATGTCCTTTTTATTTTTTTCTGAGAAAAACTTACTCTTATTTATCTGGATAAACCTGCAATCAATAATGTGCCTTAAAATGACAGACACATTATTTTGTTAATAACTTGACTACTGAGATGATATGGAGGAATGAAAACACATGTTTCAGAGACAATAAAATGCCTTGAAATGGAAAGGGAGTTTAGTTTTGTGTGTAAAACGAAGATGTAGTATTAAATTTTTCTCTAAATATATAATTGATACTAAAACTATAACAGTCATTCTTTATTCCAAATTACCAAACTTTCTTATACATTAATATTTTTAAAAATAGTATTTATATCTTGAATACTCTCACAGTGATGTGATTATGACAAGGAATATAAAAATGGATATAGTTTCTATTTGTCAATGAAAGATTCTGCCTAATCATACACATTATGTAAACACTGTTGAAGTTTTTCCCCAGAAAAAAATATTTTGTAGTGGTTATAAATAGTCCAAGTTTCTCTTCCTCAATATGTTAATGGAATATGTCACTCATATTACATTAATGGGCTAGAATGAACTTTTTAAAAGCCACTATATGCATCTTACCCAAAATATGTCTTACTATCAGCTACAGATATTGTTTTTCACATATGCTGAACTACTACTAATATCTCCCTTATTGTCTGAGGTAGCAAATGCCAGTATTCCTAAGCAGTTACTAGTTTATCATTTACTAGTTTACATGTTATCCCCAACTTGTACATTGAAATGTATTTTACATACAACATAACAGGATTAAAATTTCTTAAGAAAATCTTTAAGGTAATCCCAAGTGTTAAAAGCCAGAGGGGTTCTGCTTTCTTGTGCATGGGGCTTGTAATTGTTTTGATCAGGCTGAAGTAAACACCAGAGGTTCCCAGGTGAAGGGTAACATAAGTGGGCAGGTCCTTGGACAATGGGTTACTTGATTAGGAGCAGAAGAGGCTTTGAGGTTGATGCTGAAGAGATGAGAGAATTCCTTTTCTCTTGGTACTAGAGGGAAGAAGGTTTCTCTGACTCTTTTAGGACTTGCCCTAGCCTATAAGATTTCCAAACAACAGCTGGTGAATTATTTGACCAATATATAAAAATAATCTCTACCCTATGGTCCCTGGTAGTCAAAGTTATAAATAGGCATAAAGGTAAGAATTTAAGCCTATCAACCTTTCTGTCACAGTTGCATTTGGAGATACAAGAAAGCATCTATATACCTAAACACAAGAGATAGGACATTTCTTAAAATATTTTCAGAGGTATTATCCTTCACAAGACAAAGTACCAGATTCATTAACATTTACACATGCTTTTATGTATTCACATGCTCTTACTCATAGGCTGTAATTTATAAATGATACCTCTCCACAAAAGAAATTTCAGATGCATGAGGTGTGCCTGTATGAATGTCTGATGATGAGTCACGCTATACACAAACGTCCTTCTGCTCTTTTTAAAATCACTGAGGAGACTTAATTCAATATACAACCCATCGCACCATGACTAATGACACTATGTTTGCCACATTTTTTTGGTGCTGAGGTATTTATTAGTGTTCTGTTCCTTTGAATTACTAAAAAGTTATTGAAGTATCTAATGAATTCAACATTTTATGCTGATGACTGCCTTTCTTTAGCATAACAAGCTACGTGGAAGAAATGTCATACAGTTATAAATATTTCAGAAGTAATAAATTTTGATACACAATATCTTTCAAAGATGCATTAGAACTACTAAATCTTGAGTACCAATCTACAGACTTCACCTTCACCTAAATTATTTTCCTCCCACAAAATATGAATGAGAAAGTCTTATATTACCCTATAGTTTATTTTGAGATCTCCTAATTTTATTATTCCACCATCTTTCACTTACTGAAAAGAAATAGAGAACTACCCATGGTTCAAATATAAAGGAAAATAAGCTGAAAAGTATGTATTTACTTAAGTAAATATATGCAAAAATTGATTTAAATTTCAGCAAAATAATTTAAATAGGTAATTCAGAGTATTCAGAGTTGTGCCAAGGTGTCTCTATTTTAAATAAAACCTTAGTATCGATATTTTTACAAATATGACTAGAAGAGATTACCTTGGGAAATGATAAAAGCAATATGCATTTGACAAGAAGAATTATGGAAATTAAGTTTTATTTTCATCAAGAAAAAATTCCATAATTTTACATCTTTATTCATCGAGGCACTATTATTAGTAGTTCATCTCACATCCTCCTTCTTAACTTTAAAAGTCACTTACCCAGTGAAATAAGACTACATCAAGGCATTTTTAAGGCATTTTTAATGTGGTTTAATTTAACAGTTGAACCTGATCAGGTTGAGCTACTCACATTTTGAATTTACATGTTTTAATAATTAATACTTCTATGTGAATTTCACATAGTCATGTATATAATATACATGTGTGTATTATATTTAAAGAGAAAGCACAGAGAACATAATTTCTCACTGGTAAAAATGGATAGAGAGCTCAAGAGAGAAAGGAAAGTTGAGCACTACAAGAAACTAGTAATTTTATTTTTTCACCTATTGCATACCATCTTCTTGGAGTCCTTTTCTGCATAACCAAGAAGTTATGAAGGTTAAATCAGAATTTTGTATGGACTTATGAGAAAGCTCAAGGAAGGAAAGAATCGTAATTATATTTTTTCTTTATGTTTTATGAATCACCCACATCCTTGTTGCCAAAGGTGATACATTTCCCTATCCTTTTACTCTCATTATCTCCTTACCTATAACTTACAGTAATTGCAGCCTTTGTATCACTGATGTTTATGCATCTGTATCAAACTGATAAAAAATATGTGGGTATAGTTTAGCATCTCCAACACAAACTTTCTTTTCCTCCTTCCATTTCAGTAAGACATGGGTAATGTTGCAATCTCTGAAGACTAAAGGTTTATTTCAGGGCTTCACGGTTCACATTTGTATATGCTATAGAAAACTAAATAGAAGCCAATTTTATTTTTCTTTCATTATCATTCATGTGTCCTTTAACTTTTCCAAAACATAAAACTGAGTGAGTCTGACAGCCTCTGCTAGTAGGAAGATAATCATATCAGAGTGAAAGACTGCAGGAGCAAATCTTTGATTATACTACAGAACCTCATTCCCCCACCAAAGAAAACCAATGATATATTTTAAAAGAACCATAAGAATACAGTTTTTTTTTTCACTAAAAATTTTGTGAAGATATTTACATGGGTTAAATTTTAAGACAATTTGGGGTTTGCATATATTTGAAAATCATTACATTTCAGCCATTCCTTCCTATATGTCATTTCTGTTCTTCTTGCAGATATATTAGAAATGTGTGTATTTTAAAATAAAAACTAGAGTCCTAGTCACCAAAGCTAAGAGATAAAAGAAAGCATTGTTATATAAAAATCTACAGTTCATATTCATAAAAATTATGAGAAAAATAAAGAAAACATTTATACTTCTAAAAAAATCATGCTTAAATTGAATTTAGAAATCCAAATGAGAATGGAACCAAAACCCTATTATTCATAAAGGAATATGTTTAAAAATTTATAACTTTGCTATGAATAATCTTTATAATGTCACTTACTGGTAGATATTTAACAAAGATATGTTTATTTGAAAATACTCATAAATATTGCAATAGAAGCCTGTATTTATCAAAACCAAAGCAAAGCATGTGTATATATGCATATATATAGCTAAATAAGCAACATTCTAAATCTTCTAAAATGAAAAAAATTAGTTTATGAACTTCCATCATGCTGATCAGAATGTTAATTTAGTGGATGAGGCATATATTTGAATCTGATGGCTAAATAACATAAAATGAATTTTAGATGAAGGATTTAAGATTTTGCTTGAATTTCCTATATTATGGTGTTCTAAGGTGTTTACCTATCATGTAATAATGTTTTATTTTCATCAGGCAGTTAAATGTTATCTATTAATTAACACTCTTCCCCCCAGACTGAAATTGGATTAGGCAATTATGACTGGTCAATATTTGCCTTCTTGATAGGGGTAGGAAAAGGACTGCAGTATTAATACTGACTTGCAAGTGAGTTGCACACTTTATAAGTAGGTAAGAATATCAGCCAATAGATACATTTTAAACATACACAATAATCATTTATAAGGAAATCTTTTTTGAAATTCCATGTAAAATAACTAGATCATATTAAATATATTCTACACTGAAAGATGTAGTCTAATAATAAAAATAAATTGGAGTAACCATTTTTAAAAGCAATTACTCTTTTCCTGGGGAAGCTAGTAAGAATTCAATAAATAAGAAAGAAACAAATCAGGATGCAGAGATCTGCAGAAAAAATAAATCAGTTAACAGCAAGTTACTATTAAGATATCATACAACTTAGTCTCCTTTATATGAAAACTTAAGATAATAAATTTTAGTTTGATAACAGAAAAATCATAGAATATTATATTAGATAATTAATTAATTGATCCCTCTAGGCAAAATAAATCTATAGTCATATCAGTATGTGGTACTTAAAGCCAATTTCCACACATTCTCATCAAATACACAATGTTCAAGTAAAATAAAAGAAAGAAATATGATCATATAAACTATACACTATAAAAGGTAGAATCTGAAATAAAACATTACTATGAGTAACTGAAATCTATGATGCATTGTTTCCTTTAATATTTGGTAAATGTCCCTTCTTAAAGAGAACAATTCACTTGCTGCTTTAGAATACCAATTTCTTAGAATCTTAACACAGTATTTTAGTGTATTATCATAACTACTTATTAAGCAATATGTTAAACACCATGCTAATATAGTTAATCTCTGCACTCCAGCAGCATCTTGTGTTTACCAGAATAAGATGTGAGGTGCATCAGAAATACTGCTGTTTGAGGTCTCAGTTTTCAATATTTTCAGTATAAAGAATTATAAGAAAAATACTTTCTCCTTTGACAAAGGAGAACAGAAGAAAATAGGCAAGAATAAAAACATTTAAGATAAATAGTTAAGTGAGAAGAGATGGAGATGGTAAAGGAAAACGGAAGAAAATGAAATTAGAAGAAAAGTCTAAAAAATAAAGACAACAGTTTAGTAAATTAAAAATATATA
>NW_006282518.1:892394-956719 GCF_000327345.1 Myotis davidii | reverse complement strand
GGGGATCTGGGCTTTAATGGGTCAGCACACTCTCCATCCATTCTATGTTGGCTTTCCCTTTAATCGATACTGTTGTTCTGGGTTCAAGGAAAAGAGGAAGAGAATAGAGAGAAAAATGGAAGACTAGAATGAGAATAAGAGAGTAACAGACACACCTTTGAGAATTATAAAAATGAAGTCAGAATGAACTTTATAGATGACACAATAGTCCTTTAATTTGTTCCTTCCATCCCCTCCACCCTCTGCCATTACCAGTTTAAATCTTGCTCAACAATGTTCACCAGTTGGGGGTTGTAAGAACCACTAGCTTATAGTACTCATCTTCCATCTCTCCCTAGTCAATACCCAACATCCTGACTATTTGCTGCAGTCTATCTTCTTCTTGACTATCCCAAACTGGTTATTTTCCATTCCAGTAGCCTTTATAGCCACATCTATTAAACCATTTCTTGATGGAATGTAGTCACCAGGTTCCAGAAGACCTTTCAAAATAATAGGAATATTTTTTAATATTTACTCAAAATAAAATGATTTTTTCCCCAAATGTTGGACTCAACCATCACATATCTCACTCTTTTCAATTATATTTCCAAGAAGAAAATATCTGTTTTTAGGATGGATAGAAGCTGTAGAACACACACCAAAAAGAGGATTAACAAGAAATTTAACAAATTCATTAAGGAATATGCCCAAATAGATAACTATAAGTATTAAGTAGTCTCATCAGCTAAAAAACGTGTTAAAAGTGCATCATGAGGGCAGAGTTGCTGATTCAAGCTATGCCGAGGTATCTCCCAGAAAGAGGGATGCAGTGGCAGATGAAGTGGAAAAAATCCAGCAGCCTTTGAGGAGTTGGATCTTCACTGGCGGGGAAGACATGCAATAGGACTCAGTCTGCTTTGCTTGGATGTTCATGATTTTTTTCTTCTTCCTACCTGGTAGCCACAGTTTCTCAGCCACAGAAGTATGTTCATTTGAAAAGCTTAAAAGCCACTTACAATAAAAATATAGCAACATGAAAAAGAACATAAAACTTCCAGTTTCATTTCAAATAAGAAAATATACTTTTTTTAAAAAAAAAAAGGAACTCTAAACACACATCTAATTGGACATCTTGAAGATATACCATACTAACAATTTTTTAAAAAATAGTATTTGAATGCATCTGTGATTCATTCAACTTTCTCAGAGTCTTAGGGAAAAAATTCAAATTGCTTTTCTATATATTTTAAAATAAGAATAGTTATCAGAATTTATATTGTACATTACTAACTATAGTAGGCAATTTTGGAATCACAGGTAAATGCCAACTACTAACTGAGCTAATAACATTTAAAATATAAAACTGAACATTATTCTTTTCATTATCGAGTCGAAATTGGTATAGAATCATATAAACAATATCTCACTATTTTGGCCAATTAATTACTGGATTAAAATACTAAATATATATTTCAAATGTATTAAGCAACACTTTAATGTAATTACTATATCATAACCAACCTCTAATGTCCCTGATAGGGATAGAAGCGGTAATTGCAGACTACAAATAATTTATACTTTTTCAACTAATTTGTCTACCTACCAAACTTTTCATAGTAAGAAAATCCAGAAAATTTCCATTTCACCACCTCTGAATATTGTCTAATAAAAAATTCAAAGCACTATATAGACCACAATGCAGGCTACAGGAAGAAAAAGAGGGCAGAGCAGGCTGTATTTTATGAAATGTACCATTATTCCACAAATATGCCTCTCATTTGAACACAAAGATCTAGTAATTGATCACATTATTAAAGAAGACTAGATTAATGGAATGAACATAGTTTTCTTGTCAGAGAATGTCTTCATTGTTATCCAAAATCAATTAGTAGGTTCTGCCAAGAAACTGGACTCCGATTGGCCCAACTGTTGTATCAGGTAAAAGGAGGAGAGGGAGGACAAAAGTTAATTTTTATTAAGCCACTAACGTGTGCCTGGTGTTGTGATGTTTTACATATCTATCTGCAGGAAAGAAGTGAGAGACTTAAATTTCAACACCATTTCTAATTTCAGTTCAGCTGATTCTACCCCAGTTATGTAGATTTTCACTTACTTTCCTCTTCTTATCCTTGGTCCCACTTAATTGCTAAGTAAATTGAGATTTACTTAGATGATTGTTAGAATTCTTTCCCTTTTGTTTGGTAATTTTATAATTTGAGTTTGGGTAGGGAGTATAATAAAAATAAAATAAGAGCATGGGCCTTAGATTCATAGAGGTTTTAGTTGTGGGTAAGTTAAATAATCATTCTGAGTTTCAATTTTCACATACACCTTCTTTGTAGGATCTGTGTAAAGAATAAATGATAAAATAAGTAAAATACTTAATATTATGCTTGGCACACTACAAGAACTCACCAAGTTTTGGCTTTGATTATTATTGTTATAAAAAGGGAAAATGATTCCTAAAACCATAAGTCAATTTCAGCGTAAAAACTGGAAGCAAGTTCCCCAACCCTTATTCTGTGCAGTTTTCAATATTTTATAATATTCCTGTGATGCAAAGATACATTTACATGTTCTCACAGTATTTAAATATCATCAATCCATATAGATTTTATTAGTTTACTTGTAGCACTTAAAGACTTTCATATTCACTTGATAAATATCAGATTCTTTGCTCCACAAACAGTACTCTTTAAACAATTTATTTTTCATTGGAGAATAATTTCTACCCTCTTAGAATTGGCTAACTGGAAATTGGTCCAACTATCCAATGGATGTCATGTCTGTTAAGGTCAGTTTGGAGAAAGAGAGGCAACATGAACCTAGAAGGAGAAGCTGCCTGTCTAATAAAGCAGCTGCTTTATCCCACTACCCAAATCCTCATACAAGGGGACAAGTAACTTTAGTCAGGACAACCACGTTGTATAGTTTCTAGTAATGAGAATTTTCTCATCATCAAAATTGTCATCATATAAAGAGGCTTTTTTAATTACCAACATTCTGCATTATTTCCTAGTAATCTCACACCCATGTGTTTAATTTTTAAACTTTCATTAACTTCTATTCCCTTAAATAATGAACTCATTAAATAAACATCATAACTTTAATGATCAGTTTTCAGGGGTCTCTCTAAAATATCACAAACTTTTCAGTTTATTCAAAGACAGAATTAAAATGGCTTCTGCCTTAAGATCAGAATCACTGAGAAAGATCAGATTTGTCACAGAAGTCTTCTAATCTCCCCCAAAATAGCCTTTCTTTTTAAAACTTCTATGACTAGAACATGCAAAAGCAAATTTAATTAAAGGTACAACAGGAAATTATTACTCGCTTTGAAGAGTTAGTGACCTATAAGAATATTTACCAGAATAAAACAATTTTTTCGCAAATGATAATTATATTAATAATCAGATTATTTTATCTACATTTTCAGACAAATCATTTTATTTTGGCAGAGATAGGATAACAAAGTGAACCAACCTAGACACAAAATAGTCTAAAATGAAAATCATATAATGTTCATTTTCTAAATCTGAGATTTAAAAAAATAACCCTTGAAAATCTACCATAGACACAGAATGTCACTGTCATTCTTAGCCTAGAAAAGCATCCGTGAAGTTCATAAAGCAAGAAAATTTTATGAACTTATTTAATTAAGTGCAATAGTTTTAAAACTAACATTGTAGCCCAGCCCATGTGGCTCGTTGGTTGAACCAAGGGCTCACTGGTTTGATCAGGGCATATGCCCGAGTTGCGGGCTTGATCACCAGTAGGGGCGTGTAGAGGCAGCTGATAGATGATGTTTCTCTCTCACCAATGTTTCTCTCTCTCTATCCCTCTCCCTAAAATCAATAAAAACATATTTCTTTAAAAATAAAACTAACACTGTAGTTCTCTTTTAGGATTGGAAGTGCTATTTCAGCTATTAATGTTTAAATATTTTTTTTAAAAAATGACATTTAAAATAAATCAATTACCAGGCAATTTAATGAACAAATCAATGATAAAGTAGATGAAGGAAGGCATGCTATTATAAAACATATCAACTAGGACATTAAATACTTTGTAAAATAAGACTTAAAAATTGTATCAAGAAATGGATGAATTTGTATGCATTGTGACTTTAATTTCTATTCCAAAATTATTATCCCAGTCCCTGGGGTGTATAATGTTATCCTATAGCTGTCTATATAGGATAACACCCACATTCCTGATGTTCTTTAAAAACTGTGCCTTAACATTTCATCAAATAATTAAGAGGAATAGTCATTCAGTTATTTTTTAAAAAGGTTGTTGAATTATTTTATACACAAACAGGTATTTCATTTAATTGATATTATTTTAAAGCTTTAACAAAACTTTATATTAGTTCCTCCCACTGACTCATAAAGTAATTATACATACCACAGTCTGATGATTAACTTGAATCACTTCATCGCCAGCATGGATTTTTTTGCACCGATCTGCAGGTGACTAAATTTAACATAAAAGAAATGATACAGAACATAACTTTTATCAGTCATCTCCTCTCTCTGAAACAGTACAATAAGTTCATCTCTTTATATTAGATCAATAATTTAATTATAATCTTCAAGAAACTAAGTAAACAAAAGGTTACTAATATTCAATATAGTATTTGCATTCTATGTATAACTAATGGTAGGAAGTAGAAATGCAAATAAATATATAGATATTTGTTATAAAAGACCAATATGTTTCTGAGAGCATTAAGGGAAAATAATAACTGGTAGTACCCAGTACAAACTTTATAGACAAATTCTACTAGGCTCTACTAGGCAACTGGTTCAAAAATACAATTCAAAACATTATGTTTTAAAATTTGATCCTTTCTATTTAATACAAATAATTCACATTATCTTTAGCAAATAAGCATTTTCAAGTATATGCTATGATCAGCACCAAAGCTCTGTCAACTGATGATTAGATTACTAATTTATTTCATCATTAATACTATCAATTCCAAATAACTTAGAAAAGCAAATTAATAGATGAACAGCCATTAGTTCAGTTACATTATATAACACTAGAGGCCCAGTGAACAAAAATTTGTGCACTCTGGGGGGTCCCTCAGCCCGGCCTGTACCCTCCTGCAGTCTGGGATCCCTTGGGGGATGTCCACCTGCTGGCTTAGGCCTGCTCCCTGGGGGATTGGGCCTAAGCTGGGGGACAGACATCCCTCTGGCAGCCAGGGAGCCCTTGGGGATGTCCACTTGCCAGCGGGGAGCAGGCCTAAGCTGCAGTCGGACATCCTTAGCACTGCTGAGGAGGCGGGAGAGGCTCCTGCCACCACCACTGTACTGGCAGCCATCAGCCTGGCTTGTGACTGAGCAGACCACACGCTGTGGGAGTGCACTGACCACCAGGGGGCAGCTCCTGCATGTGGCTGGTCTGGGGGAGGGGCTGGGGCAGTTTTCAGGCCGGTCATGCCCCCATTGGGGTGGGGGTCCCCACTTGGGGGCATGGCCAGCCTGGGTGAGGGGCTAAGGGCCGTTTTCAGGCTGGCCATGCCCCCTTCATAACGGGGGGCCCTACTGGGGGGCCTCGCCAGCCTGGGTGAGGGGCTGATGGCGGTTTCAGGCTGGCCACCGCCGCAGGCTGGAAGCAGGTATCTGGGATTTATTTAGCTTCTATAATTGAAACTTTGTAGCCTTGAGCGGAGTTCAGGGCTGGCCAGGGCAGGCGGGAAGCTTGGCTTCTTCCATTGCCAGGGCAACCAAGCCTCCTGCTCGCTCCAGCTCCGTGGTCGCAACCATCTTTGTGAGGGACTGACAGAATGAGGGTGTGATGGTTAATTTGCATATTACTCTTTTATTAGATAGGATTCTCTATGTCTAATTATAAGAACATTCCATTTCATATTTTTCATACAGTATAATTCATAGGCAAACAAAACCACACTAAATAAACTAAAATGCCTACATTTCCACAAGAGGTAACAATTCCATCATTTGTTAAAAATTCTAATAAAAAAGATGATAAACAAAAGCAAACACAAAAGCAAAAAACAACTTTGGTAAACTAATATTGACAAGTTTATGAAATCTTTAGAAAACTAAAATGAGATTTAAGATAGAAATTTTATAATACAGGTATGGGTAATCAATTTAAAATACTATTCTTTATTTTTCTCTGACTACTAATCATTGATTATACATATTGCAATATGTATGAACTTTTGAATATACAGAAAAAGTGTTTTAATGAAAAATATATTTGTGCATTTTATGTATGTATTAATTTATCTATCAAATACAACTATAGACAATGTAGTATTTATTTATTAGAATCTATTGAAAGCTAATGAAGAATGATATGATGATAGAATTGCAAAGTAAAATGCTACCTTTGAGACCCTGGAAAGGATTTACTTTAAAATGATTTCTAGTTCCTTTTTAAAAATTCATTTCCAATTATTTAAAAGACAAAGAAGTCAAAACAATATTAACTTTAGATCAATGAATTTTAAAATTCACAAAATTATTTGCCCTAGGCTAGAATTCAAGACAAGGTGAGATCATAGAAAATTCTAGTTTGAACAAAGTAATAAAACAAGTATACTATTAAGAGAGTAGTTCATCTAGGATGTTAACCCAACCTTAAGAATAGTGTCATAAGAAAAATATTGTATTTATTTTACAGTATCTTTAGGAGGTGGGTATATTACCAATTCAGACAAATAGCATGCAACAATTCTGAAAAGTTTGTAAATCATTACTGTAATAGAGCTGTAACTATAGAGTCAGTCCTTGGCTATCTGGCTAACAATTGATCTTTTTAAAGGACAGTATTAAAGAAAAATATCAAGCTAATGGCTCTAATCATGATATAAGAGAAAATGATAGTTGATACACAAAATTCAAGGAAATGAAAACAACTTTTTGCACATATAAGTGAAAAAGGGACTAAGTCCTATAAATTATAGACTTCCAGTTTTAAAAGGGATCCTAAAGATCATTTTGTTTAAATCCCTCATTTTCTATATGAGAAAATAAGAAAGTAGGGCACAGCAAAGCAAAATAACTTAGTCACTTTAGTGAGCAGCTAATGATAAATGACCCCAATTGTAAGTGACTAAGGGTACCAAAAACAGTAAAATATTTTAAAGAAAAAAGAATTAAGTGACGGACTATTAATATTTGGTTCATATCTGAACCACTCACAGAATCCATCTTTCTTTGATAACTTGTCCACTTATCAAATATTTATAAGTAATTAATATGATCAATGCATAGTACTCAATTTTTATTTTTTTAGACAACAGACAATATAGGGATGATGTTCCTACATATTCTTCTAGATACAGTTCAAAATCTTAAGTTGTGATTCGTTCTCTGATTTCACTTGGCAGTATTTACTATTCTTTCCTTTGTCCATCTACACAAATTTTATAGCCTGTTCATAGATAACCCCCTACTTGCACTCCTTAACGATAAAGCTAGTTTAATTTTTAAATTCTTTCTATACCTAGGCCAGTGCTTGAAATATAACAAAAGTTTGTTAAAACGAACAAATAAATACACAAGTATATGAGAATGATCAATCAATGAAAAGCATATAGTTTACAGCATCTCTCTGCATAAAAAAATTAAAATAGTTCACAACATACATTTAAATTATATTCTTGACCCCATTTAACTCTCATTTAATACTAGAATTGAAGTCAGCACAGCAGTCTAACTCTAACTTATTATTATATATTTCATCATTCACAGAGAAGCGGGGGTGAGGGGATCAGTAAATAAAGTAATAGGAGAATTAGGTGACCATGTTGATTTTTAAAAAGAAAATGCTAGTAAAATGTTGAGATCAATAAAACTTGAGATTAACTAATTCCACCTCGGTCTTCTTTGAAGGAACACAGCATAAGGATGCAATTTGTCAGAATTTCTAAAAGGAAACAAATTCAAAGTTGTGCACCTTCTAAAAGAGTAGGGTGGATATCTGGGACAATCCAATGCAGGAATAATGATTTATTATGCAATTCAAGTCTATTATACTGATCGTGTTGATGCCCAACACGATGATTTCACATTTCTGTAGCTCTTACAGCATAGTCTTTCATGTTTATTAGCTTATTTGATTTTCAGAACAATTTAGTGAGGTATGTAGTATATATGATATTATTTCCAATTTATAGATTAGGGAAACAATTTAATGAGAGGGTAAGTGATTTGCCAAAAATTACATCGCCATTAAGCTGCAGAACTGCTTGTAGGACCTCACACTCTGACCCACTGCTAGCAGTAGTTCTTACTGGCTGGGTCTGAGAATTTGCATTTCTAACAAGTTCCCAAGGGAGGCTGATACTGCTTGTCCAGGGAGGTCCTCACTGTGAAAACCATTGAGCTATACCATGCTCCATCCACTAAATTAAGCTGAAATATACACCAAGTATTCAGAAAGCATGACTTATGTGATGTTTCTTTCTTATGTGAGCTAAGTTTCTTAATATAAATAAACTATTTGACAGATGGAAATGGATTCTTTTGGATGTTGCAATAACTTGTCATGAAACAGAAAATACGTATTAACAAGGACAAATCTCTGGCTGCAAACAGAAAACATCTGATTTACTTTAAGTAAATAGCTATTCTAAACTAAATAAACTGACTGAATTTCTCCCAAAGACATTACTAACTCAATGTCTTTTTAGTTTTGTCTCCTAATTAGTTCATGCCCTCAAAAGTCAAATGTAATTATGTAAGACATATAAGTTGTTTAACAATACAAGGAAAAACCAAACCTTTGAAATGTTACAATACTTACATTTTCTGTAGTTCCAGTAATTACATGGAGGCCATCATACGTTGATTTAATATACATACCCTAAGAAAAAAACAGCATCAGAAAAAAAGTGAAGCAACTGGAATGTTTCCAAGTATATCATAACTCATTTACAAAAATTACTCTATCAAATTATTATTTTGTTGAAAATTTTAAAAAAATTATTTTTCAATTACAATTTATATTCAATATTATTTCGTATTAGTTTCAGGTGTACAGCATAGCAGTTAGACAATGATATATCTTATAAAGTATTCCCCCTGATATTTTCAGTACACACCTGATACTATACATAGTTATTACAATCCTGTTGACCACCTTATTAAATTAAAATTGCCATATGCCCCAGGAATGAATTCATGACTCAATAATGATGTCTTTAAACTGGTAAGAAACTCCTATATGAATGTGCTGACTTCTAATGTTTTCCCCGCAAAAAGCTATACACAGGTTAATCAAATAACTACTTGGTAAGTGAATCGCCTATGAAATGCAGTATCATAATGCAATACCCTGACGAAAGAACACACCTCACTGCCCCCAAATCTGTATTATATGTTCTGTGGAAAAATAAAAGTTACAATGAAAAATTCAAACATTGGTATGTTATTAAGCTTATTTTAATTGATACATATTACATAACACAAAGTAGGCTTCTACAGAGCCACTTCAACTACAACTAAAGAGACAGAAGAGTGATAAAATACTGGTAAGATCAACTTTTTTTCTCCTGCTCTTTTGTGGTATCCTGCATTTTCTGCCTTTATTTCTTATTGATGCCATTTTAATAATTACATCCAATCATCTCTATATCAGTAATTAAGAGGTAATGTGTGGCAACCACTTCTCCCAATAAAGAGGATGGGATTCCATTTTCCATTTAAATAAAGTCATTTTTGAAAAAGTTTCATTAAAATTAAAGAATATTCAGAAATCCTGAAATTGTGTAAACTTTTAGAGCAAACAAAAACTTTAAATTATGGACAGTGATAGGACTTTAAAGGAAAAAATATCACAAGAAAGTATTCATATTTAAAATTTTTAAATATTTTTATTTAAATAAATCAGAAAAAATAGATTATTTTTTGTGAATGGCTTTTTTTTTTCTTTTCTAAGGAAGATTCCGTTACTTTAATTTCTCTTTGGGGAAAACTGCCTAAGCGTTACATATAAAAGTGCTTTGCATTTCAAAATACTGATTTTTAAAAAATACCAATTTTAATAAACTTAAAGTCTGAAATATAATGTTAATTTCCCATACCTTTATGTTAGTTATATATCTAAAGACCTAAATATACATGTGTTTTCATTGATAATATGTAAGAAATAAAAAAAAAAAAAACAAGAAGCAGTAAAGTTGATGGTATGGAATTATTAAAAAGTCACCATGTAGATTTTATTTCTGAAAAGTCATTTCAATAATCTCATTGTGTTCAAAATGCTAGTAACGGTTCCAAAAATGGTTGAGCCTGGCTCTCCAATGTGAAACAAAATGAATGTAATTTTAAAAGATGTTTACTTACCTATGAACTCGTTTCTTAAGTGAAAGTTCTTCACTATATAAAATAAATTACTAACCTCAACACAAGTACAAATAGAAATTAATTAAGAAATTGGCTAGTAGTCCTTGGCAATGACCATATGGTAATATTCATGCTTACATTGGTAACAAGTGTAAAACATACTTTTGAAGTTATTTATTCCATTATATATTGGAAGGTAAATATAAGGATGCTATTATAGAACTCAGCAGAGGAGAGGACAAGATTTTTATAGTTATTGCCCCTGCCCTGAGGATTAACAAAATTACATATTTAATAAAGAATCTTAAAGTATATTTGTAAGAGCTAAACACTAAATTTGGTTTTAGTTTTTTTAAATAGAGGAAGTGTGAGAAGATAAAGTAGAAAAAGACAGCAAAAACCCGCAATATATATTGTTTGGACATACAAAACAATCATTCACTCATTATTTGTTAAATATCTTGTTAAAATGTGCCAGGGACTGTTTTAAGTATTTGATATTCATTTCACAGCAGCTTTTGAGGCTGAGGAATCTGCCCAAGGTGGTGAAGTCAGTTTTTAAGCCAAGGCATTCTGACTCCGTACCATATTTTCAACACTAGGCTCCTGATTTATTGATTAATAGTTAGGGCAGTGGTACTCCTTCACTTTTCTTATATAATATACTATTTGGCAACTATAGATATTAAAGTCAAACATGAACTGTTCAACATTTATTTTTAAACACTAAGAACCCTTTTTAAACTTTATTTTTATTGTTGACACTATTATAGATGTCCCCATTCCCTCCTATCCCTTTGCCCACCTCCACCCAGCTCCCGCCCCCATTTCCCACTGGCCATCACCTCACTGTTGTCTGTGTCTATGGGTTATGCATATATGATCAGCAAACATGTATTATGTGCAATGCGGTTATAAAGAGTAACTGAATATGATATTTTACAATTTACTTTAATCACCCATCTCTTATGACAACTGTAAGTTAAAGTTGAATATATTTCTCTCCACACTTCTTTCAACACTGTGTATTATTGATTATGAATTAGTGTGTTTGACAAGAGCTCTAAATAATCTCATAAATAATTAGATCATAGAGAAAGTCTAGTATCCTATAATAAATGTTTAGAAAAAGTCATTATAGTTATTGGGATAATAAAAACTCATGGAGATAATCTAGTTATGATTCTGGAGATAAAGTCTATGTGTAATTATTGTGCATATCAGGAACTTAAAAATGACAATTGTAAGCTAAAGCAAGTATCTATTAGTTATAGGAAGAGGCTTTCATCATTATTTATGCATAATTAAGTGTTATATAATTTATACTAAAACTAATTTTTTCAGATGGATAAAAACGTTTAAAAAGATCTAACTATGTATACATAGTTCAATTCTAGACACTTCATAGTTATAAGAAATAGAATGGAACTAAAGCACATTTTTAAAATGCTACAAATAATGAAGATATTTGGTTTTATGTAATACTTTCACTTCTAACTTCAATAAACCATTTTTTGTAACTGCTTTTAAAAATTGAAACTAACTTCTTCATCCTTTTGATCTCCCTCTGGGGGTACCAATGAGAAAAAATGGCCAAAAATGAGGCACCAAAAGAAAGAGAAGAAACAAGTTGCTTGGGTGAACTTTGAACTAATCAACTTCTGAATAATGCAGATTCCAAAACTACTTATGATCACTTGTTCACCTCTGAGAAAAGGTGAAACAACAAGAAAACATAATTCAAATGGCTCTTTTCTGGAACTGAGACAAATCTGTTTTCATTTAATGAAAAAACTTTCATTCCCTCCCCCCCAAAAAAATAATTAATTCTGGAGCTTACTTGAACAGCTCCCTGTTTCCTGCTCAGCTTGCCAAAATGATATTTGGTTCACTATATCCCCAAACCCCAAACGTTGGTTAACCAATGGAAGCCAAACAAACCTCACAATCAAGTCAATGAAATAAGAGATATATGGAGAAAGTCCAAGTGCCTAAGTAGCAAAAGAACTCTCTAAGGCCAAGGCTTCCCCAAAAGATGACCCCAGCCCATAACACCCTTTATTTTCTCTTCAATCTAGCTGTTGGCTCTAATCTAGTTTAGATGCCATTTCCTTCTTTAATTTTCTGCTGATTGTTGTTAAAAGCATTTTAGAAACTAGTTCCATATTTTTAAATCATAAATAAACGTGTTTCCCACCATTCCTTATAATGCTCAGGATTCTCAAATCTAAGATATCCTAGGAGATTTGACTAATTAGGTAGAGAGCTGATAAAAGATCTATCCAGTTTATCAGTGAAAGAACAAAGCAGCTACCTTCTGCCTTTGTTTTGAAACTGGCAGAAGACCTTCAGCAGCTGTTTCTAAACTATTTAAACTTCATTAAAGCTTGGTATTCTCCCACCACTTTCTATTTCTTTCCTTCATTTACCATTTATACACTTCCTATAGCTAAGCACAAGCTAAATGTTACCAAAACCCTCAAATCTATTTCTTCAAATGTGACTGAGTAAACTTAATTAAAAGTTTCTAATTAAAAAAATGAAGTCATGTGAAATATTTAGTCATCTCCCCTTTAACATCAACAATAGGAAATAGTTTTGTAGTTAACGCTTATGAATATTCAACATTTTAGTTTTTTCTTTTTTTCCATCTGAAATATCTTCCCAATGAAGTGCTGCTGTCATCCTCCTAAACTCTTCACACCCCACTTTAGCAATTCCCAGTTTATATATGGGATAATGGAATAAGCTTTATTCAGATGCACTTCATTTAAATTTACTTGGATGGAAACCCTGCCTCTATTGTATATTACCTATATGTGACACAGGACAAAGTGGAGAATATCTGTGATTCCATTTTCTCATTTGCTAAATGAGAAGATTAATACCTACTGTATAGAGTTGTGAGGAAAATACCTGGTAAATGTTAAACACATTTCTTCTTTTCTATCTTCTAGCTCTTTCCCAGACAATTTAACTGAATCCATTTCTTGGCCTTTTATGTTTATGACTATTCCCAAAAGCAGATCTAGATTTACCTCTTTCAAATTTAAAAAATAAAAAGCCTGTCCAGAGCTATAACTTCATTTTAAAAAGTCAAGATTTCCTAAAGTCCATTAATTAGCATCCTGTTGACTCACTTCACGTACCTATTCTCCCCCATTCCCCATGATTTCAGTAGAAATTAGAGGAAAATAATCAGGCTCTGTTCTCAGAACAATTCCATCCTTAGAACTGCAGGCTCATAGAACTAGAGAGAACTTTAAAGATGATCTAGTTTACCCTTCCCGCTCCCAAAATTCTACAGATGAATAGATCAAGGCCAAGGAAGTTAAATCTACTCCTCCACATCTCCCAGATCACACTCACAGAAATATTTATGTAAGTGATTTGTATTCATGCCTCCTGATTCCCAGTCTAACATAATAATCTCTCTACATAAAACCCTAATATGCAAATAGAATAAACGGCAGAACAACCAAACAACCGAGCGTTATGATGTGTGCTGACCACCAGTGGGCAAATGGAACATGGCAGGTGTTGGCAGCAGGTGGCAGAGCATGGAACATAGTGGGCATCGACTGAAGCAGGATGGTGGAGCAGGTGAGTAGGGGTGCCAGATCAAGGCAGGGTGCTCATTGCTGTCATCAAGGTGAGCCTCTGGTGGTTACTGAAAATTCTTTGCTCCTGCATGCCATGGTACCACCGGGTGCTCACACCTGCTGCTGGTGCCAGAGCTGCTGCTCGCACCCACTGCCGGCAATGCCTGGTGCTGGTCCTGATCACTTGATGCCATCAGTGGGTGCGAGTGGCTGCTGGCCCTGATCGCCCCTGAGGGCTTCTCTACCTCCCCCTGCTCCTGAGGGGTGATCAGGGCAGAAGCTGCCGCTCGCACCTGCTACTGGTGCTGACGCCGTGCTGTCAGCAGCTGTGAGCAGGCCGGCACCGTCAGTGCATGGGAGCGGTGGTGGTGGGAGCGGGGCTGCGGGCAGATAGGGAACTGGGGGCTGTGGTGGGAGGGGCCGAGCAGGGGTGCAGAGGATGGGCTGAGACCTGCCCCTGTGCCCACCGCAGCCTCTTTGCCCACAGTTCTTTTCAAAGTGCATGAATTCATGCACTGTGCCCCTAGTTCAGTGGTCAGCAAACTCATTAGTCAACAGAGTCAAATATCAACAGTACAATGATTGAAATTTCTTTTGAGAGCCAAATTTTTTAAACTTAAACTATATAGGTAGGTACATTGTTATTAACTTAATTAGGGTACTCCTAAGGCTTAGGAGGAGCCACACTCAAGGGGCCAAAGAGCCGCATGTGACTCGCGAGCCGCAGTTTGCCGACCACGGCCCTAGTTAGTTCATAATTTCCCACTCTACAAATCATGTTTAGACAGGTTCTCTTCCTTCATAACAACTGAAAAGGGAGTTGTAGAAAGAAAAATTTTTATACTATAGGTTGAAAGATGCTTTAAATAAAATTGGACTAAAAGGAATAGTAAAAATTTAAAATCATAAGTATTACTTCAAATATGTGTATACATGTTCCAAATAAGCTCTTAAAATTAATTGAAGTTAGATATAACACTTATAGGTTACAATGATGACATGATTGCTGGCTATGTTTGATATGCTGCTTTCCGTCATCCCATGAAAATATCAATAAAAGCCACAGAAGCCTGAGGAACTATGGTTATCCAAAAGTAAATTTCCAAATATCAGAAGAAAAGTCACTCTATAGAAGAGAAGGCTTCAAACTGAAAAATCACTGGTGGCCAATAAACGGTTTGCCCTCTGAAAGAGTTGTATGCATACATATTTAATTAAAGAAGAAACACCACATAAAAACTAAAGCTGCTTAAAGATCTTTAATAATATATATTCTGAATTAAATTATTAATGCTAATTTCCAAGATATCTATTTTCTAAAATATCATTAATTGTATGTACTCTTGGGAAATTTATCTATAGGTAAGATGTTCTCCAGCCAGATTCTTGTTTTTTTGTTTTGTTTTGTTTTTTTTTCCTGTCTTGTAACTGGAAGCAGACCTTTTGTAGGGGTCCATTTTCTCTGTCTCCTTAATATTAATTGTATATGTTTTCTTTCTGAAGATTTAACGAAGAGCTCTCCCTTGGGTTACATTTAGAAACAATACACTTTTAAATCAGGTGAACAGAATATAGAAGATGACTACCTTTATCTATAATAATAAAAGTGTAATATGCTAATTAGACTGGACGTCCTTCCGGACAAAGCAGGGGCTGTGAGGGAAGCGTGGTTCTGGGTGCCAGGGGGAAGCCCAGGTCCCGGCTTCCAGAGGTAGGAAGGCCTACTCTTGCATGAATTTTGTGCACCAGGCCTCTAGTTATTATATAATAAAAAAAATCCATCTCATGGATGTTAGCGTAGTTTTGGCAAGACTACCTTCTTACTCATCCTTATAGGAAAGAATGGATGTGAGTGATAAAGAATATCACATATGTTCAGTTTACCCACCCTAAGGGAAGAGAGACCTATTAAAAGCAAAACAAACCAAAGCAAAACAAACAAAACACCCACTTGCATGGGTGTGACAGTATGGTTTTTAAAAAACTCTTAATTTAAACTTCCTTTAAACCAACGGAACTTTGGTAGGAGGTGAAAGAATGCAATAAAAGCTAACTTATTACCAAAGTAAACAGGGTAATTCAGAAATCACCATGCTTACTTTTCTTTCATTTTCATTTATCTTTATAAAATTTCTTATGACAAACTCCGACTACCTAGCTCCTTTACAAAAAATTACCAAAATGTTCAAAATTTGTTAAAATTCATGGGTTCCCATATTCAGAAGCTGCTTTGCCCACATCTTTAGCTGTCCGCCGATGGATGGTGGCTTTGAAAAATATGGTATCTCTTACCAGCCCTTCACTTGGTTTGATGTTTGCCAGCTGAATCACTTCCAGGTGGGCTGACTGTGAAACCAGAGGATCTGAAGACAGGGATATAATGTGGTCACAGACTCCAGAAAGAGTTTTACACTGAAAGCAAAAAAAATATATATGATAAACAAATGTTGTAAGTAACACATTAATAACTTTATGTTATACCTTTTTTACAAGAAAAAATAAACAGTAACAGTACTTGGCATTTTATTCCATTAAATCTATATAAAAAGGTATTCAGGCGAAAAAATACATGCACACAACACACTTATATTCTAAATTATGGATACAAGAACTATACATCAAA
The DNA here is from genome assembly GCF_000327345.1 of Myotis davidii. Classification (NCBI taxonomy): domain Eukaryota; kingdom Metazoa; phylum Chordata; class Mammalia; order Chiroptera; family Vespertilionidae; genus Myotis; species Myotis davidii. The sequence goes on along the minus strand of NW_006282518.1, from coordinate 940,181 downwards.
ATATGCAACAGAGGTATTATTATATTTTAGTTCCATTATTTGATTCATCAGATAGAAAATAAAATGATTGTTTCTAAACAATCCAAGAACTTTATAACAACCATTGGATTGAACTGAATTACATAATTTTTAAAAATTTATGTCTTTTACATTATGATCAGAATAGTTAAAAAAAAATCCAGCCAAGGCACAAGGAAGATGAGTCTTGCAAATCCACTTGATGAACTCCTCCTACTTATTCATCTAGACTTTCCTGTTCAAGGTTACCTTTGTATAAAGTTTCCCACCACCTCCAGGCAAAGTTTGGCACTCCTTCAATCCTGCATTCTCAGCATTCTTTGAACAGTCTAAAATTGTATGATAACTACATTCTGTAGCCCTATTGAAGAGGAACCGTGTCTTACTCATTTCTAACTTCACTTCCTCCCCCCACTCCCACCTGCCACCCACATCAGGTAGACAGATCCTAGAACATATAAGGTAATCAATAAATATGAGTTGAATAAACTGAAGAGCAAATGAGCTTTAACAATGAGTAGAGTGGCTTCCAGGAAGGAAAGCTAGTGCTTTAATTAGGAGAAATCCATTCATACTGATAAGAATAACAATAGATTTAAAATAAGGTATATCCATAATGGTATGATTAAGACTTGGACATGTAAACTCATGAAGAAAGTGGAACATTAGTGAATGAATCTTGGAATATACTATCCTAAATTATGCTGGCCCTTATATGCTTCACAGACACTCAATGTACTTAAAGAAGCCTGGTGTCCATCATTTGAAGATTTTTTGTTTGTTTGTTTTTCTGCCCTATTGTAGGAGGTGCTTTTCTTTTGTAGCAATCAAGTCATTATCTTCTATCCATCTCCAACATGTTGCATTTGTTCTGTAACCACTGTACTACCCTACTGTAAGGAAGACAGTTTCTTCTGCCTGTCATTACTGCATTCTGTGCTTGGACCATGGTCTCAGTCTGTGCAGGACTCAGCTTCTTCACAAGACAGAAATAGCCAGGCTAAATTTCCCTTCTTGTTTGCACTCATGCTTTTGCATCGGCTTTTCAAGGCTGCACTTTTATTGTGGCTATCAGTCCCTAAAGACAAACATTAGCTGGTGCAGTAGAGAATCTGGGCTTAAAGACAGATGTGGGCAATCATCACATTGCTAATTATTTGCTGTGTGACCATGAGAAAGTTATTTTATATCCTTGAGGCTCAGTTTCCTCATGTTAAAAATGGGGTATTATAAATTACTTTCTATGGTTTACATGAAAAATCAGGATAGTGTATATTTAAAAAAGAGCCCTGCTATCAAAAGAAGACACTAAATAAATGCTTTTTATCCCTCCTATTGCTTTCTCTACTCTCCCAAGGGCTCAATCCTTACTCCTGGGATGAATGTCATTATTCTTAATCCCATGACCTCGTTGACCATCTTACAATGACCAGTACTCACACTGCATGGTCATGATGGAGAGTTCACAGCTCTTTTCTCTCTCTCTCAGGCTCAAATCTCACTGCTTGCAGATACAAATTACCTTGAAGAGCTGCTAACCAAAGTGCCAACAGGAACACCCCCTTTTCTCACCCAAACAGGGAAACCTACAGGGAAGTCATACAAGGTACTGCACTTAGCACTATGCTGTACTGTTGCCATCTTGGAATTCTTAGTTTTGAACAAGGGGCTTGACATTTTCATTTTGCACTGGGTCTCGTATATTATGTAGCCCATCCTGGGATCCCAGTCTTGGAGTGGTATGTGTTTTTTTTTTAAACTCTTGAAAATATCAGCAGCAGCCATGGGAAAAAGGACAGAATGGCAGCACTTTACATTAAAAAATTGGCTGCAGTTCAAATTGCTGCTCTTTGACAGGAAGATAAACACTTTTGGTCATTTTTAATATTTTTTTTCATTTTTAATCTTTTAACTATTCATTTCCTCCCACATGTGGTTAGATCTTCATTCTTATTTTCTCTTAATCTCAAGGGGGGGTTATAACATTGTTAATTCTGAAGCATTTCCATATAAGATACTTGGACTGCATAATAACCTGAAGGTTACTAATTTGTATGCTATAAAGGACCCTTTGTGGTTTCTACAAAGCATATTTCAAAAAAGACCAATGTAGCAATAAATACGAAGGTAATGAATGTATATAAATGGCTTAACATGTGTGTGCTAAAACATTCAGGGCCTCATATAACACTGGTGATGAGCAGTAGTAGCCCTTCTATTCACGCATTGGAAACACTTAGAAGTGGTGTAGGAAAAAAAGGCCTTAATACTAGACTGTAGACATTTCTACAAAAAAGAAAATAACATTTAAATCCATTATATTAAGTTGCAAAATATTGTTTCAGATTCCTCATCTTGAGTAATTTTGTTTGCCAAATACCTGCTATATGCTACGTCTGCCGGGAATACAAAAGATGTGCAAAACATTGACTTTACCAGCAAAGCTACCAGGATTTAATAGATTAAAGATCTTGGAAACTAATAACAGAAAGACTTAGAAAAGAAACCCCACTAGAACCCTGCTGTCTATTTTAGAGATAATGCACTAGAACCTTTTATATTGCACCATTTGGCACTTGACTAAATAAGCCAATTAGAAGGGGTATAAAATAGTCTGGCTTTATATGCTAATTCTATACTCATTACTTCAGCATACATCAAGCCACTGCAGGAAACCACATTAAAACTGCAATGGCAAAGTTCCAGGGAAGTTATTTACCATGTTCTTATAAAAATTAAATGTGTGCGTTCAATGAAATCGTGTGATACTATGTTGTTATCATTTTAAAACAAAGTGTTACCTACTGTTACCTAATATATTATAGGAAAAGATAATTAACTATTATACAAGAAAAGTGCATTATTTTTATATTGCAAATTAACATCAATACTATAGAGCACCTATCATGTATCTGGCACAATGCTAAATACTTCATAGTCATTATCTCTTTTATCCTTATAACAACTTACTGAAATAGGTATTTTTGAAAGAAAGGCTAAAAAAATCTATCAAGGTCATTGCCTTGGTAAAAGAAAGACTGGAATTCTTAATCATTATGCTTATTTCAATCCTTAAATCTCAACTTATTTTTCATTAATTTCATTTTGTACTGTTAAAAACTCATGTCTGTATTAAATGGATATTATATAATGTTTAAACTACATAGTTTAATGAAATATAAGATGAGCTTTCCAATTTAGAATGCAGTTTAGATAAGGAGCAGTAGAATGGATACTGTGAAAGACAGTCTGGGAAAACTTAAAGCAATTTTAGCATTAAAAGGACCACTTCCTCTAGATAAAAGATGACCGGTAACCACTCATATGAGGGAGATTCTTCTGCCATTTTTGCAATATTTATACCAAAAGATTTTATATTCTATTTATCTTAGTTCTAAAAATAGAATAAATAGTATGAAACTAAAATTAAATCCTAGTATATAATATGCCTTATTTTAATTGTTTTATTGCTTAAAGTATTACAAAGAGTATTATATAGGTCTCCTTTTTTTTCTCCCCTTGACCTTCCCCTAGCCTCCCATACCCCCCAGTGTCTTGTGTCCATTGGTTATGCTTATATGCATGCATACAAGTCCTTCAGTTGATCTCTTACCCACACCTCTCCTGCCCTCCCAATCCTCCCCGGCCTTCCCGCTGTAGTTTGACAGTCTGTTCAATGTTGCTCTGCCTCTGTATCTATTTTTGTTCATCAGTTTATAATGTTCTTAATTATCCATAAATGAGTGTGATCATGTGGTATTTTTCTTTCATTGACTGGCTTATTTCACTTAGCATAATGCTCTCTAGTTCCATCCATGCTGTTGCAAATGGTAAGAATTCCTTCTTTTTTTACAGCAGCATAGTATTCCATAGTGTAGATGTACCATAGTTTTCTAATCCATTCAATAATATGCCTTTAATAACACTAAGGGGAACATAAAATTGCAATGGTGTCATAGCTGACCCTCTGGATTCTGTTATAATCTACCTAAGATGGTGAAAAATAGTTATTGAATAGCAATAACAGACAGGGTTAGCTATGACTTAAGAACCTTTTAAAACAAAAGTGTGTCACAGGATGGATTTAATGGTATTATGATTTTCTCCAGTTTTTTTATATTTATTTCAAATATGAATCAATATAATGAATATAGCACATTCTCAGGATGAGATGGAAAGTTTTCATATTCTGTTCTATATTTAAGCTCTATATTTTATATCTATTTGCATATATGTATATGGTTGCTTCACCCAAATCTAAAAGTTCTAAAGGGAAAAAAAGATCTGAGCACAGCATGCTTAGTATAAAATAAATACTGACTTGAAAGAGTTGTAAAAATAACATTTAGTCACTGTGGAGATTAAAAAAACAGCAATCCTATATTAATATATTAACCAGTAGCAACAGGTAGCATTCTTTCATTATCTCTGAACCTCATTCTTTCATTATTGCTGAATTTATCAGGTACTACTTTTTAATTTTTTAAAATTTTTATTGCATTTACTGGGGTGACATTGGTTAATAAAATTAAATAGGTCTCAAAAAAGTTATATAGGTTTCAGGTGTACAATTCTATAATGCATCCTCTGTATACTGTATTATATATTCATCACCCAAAGTCAAGAATCCTCCCATAATTATTTATCCTCCCTATACCCTTTTCTACCTCCCCGACTCCCTCTGGTAATCACTATATTGTTGTCTGTGTCTATGAGGTTTTTTTTCTTAATCCTTTCAACTTTTCCATCCAGCTGTCCAACCACCCTCCCCTCTAAAAGCTACCAGTCTATTCTCTGTATCTATGAGTTTATTTCTATTTTGTTTGTTAATTTTGTTCATTCAAAAAAATAGCAACCCTACATTAATATATTAACCATAACAACATATAGCATTATTTCATTATCTCTGAACATCATTCTTTCATTATTGCTGAATTTATAAGATACTACTTTTTACTTTATAGATGAATATGTGAAGTTTCAGCTATTTTATTTTTTAAAGAAGTAATGTAATTCAGTATTATAAGTCATATAACTCTGTGCCAATTTAGGATGACAATTGTGCTATATTTGGTGAAAAATATTACATATTACAATATTGTAATATATAATATTGTCAAATAGTGAGAACTCTAGGTGATATAAGCCTCATTAGGAACTATAATATTCTTAGTATCCTACTACTTGCCAGATCTCTGTGAAGCTAGTAACGCTGCACCTCTGATTATGATGTTACACTAACAGGACACAGGGAGTGAACAATTGTAGGTAACAAAAGAGTAAAATTCACAAACAGAATTTAAACTGGTAACCTGGCTCATGTGGCTCAGTGCTTGAGCATTGACCCATTAACCAGGAGGTCACAGTTTGATTCCTGGTCAGTGCACATGCCTGGGTTGTGGCCTTGGTTCCAAGTAGCAGGTGTGCAGGAGGCAGCCGATCAATGATTCTCTCATTTGATGTTTCTATCTCTACCTCTCCCTTCCTCTCTAAAATCAATAAAAATACATTATTGGTAAAAAGAATCTAAACTGGTATTCCAAAGTATTATTCTATATACATGTGCCCCTACACAAGAAGACTTTCTTGCTCATATAAGAAAAGAGAACTGATGGAGAAACAATTTTTTAAACTTAAAAACTAATATAATAGAATAAAATTTCAATTTTAACTCAACATAGAAGTTATATCTGTATACAGCAAAATTAAGAGTTTGAAGCAGCTTCATAAAGCAATTGCAAATTAATAAAGATCATGTGAATTTTGTTCCAACAATGCCTAGAAAACTCTACAATCCCTTTAGGGTTCAAACTCTGATGGTGAGGGGAAAACACAACAAAACAATTAGCAAAATGAAAAGAAACCACCATCACTCCCACTGCAGTCACCTCTGCCCTTGCCACATCCACCACCATCACCATCACCATCACTTCAATAAGCCATTCATTCACTTAACAATCACTAAGTATCTGCTACGTGATTCAAATGCCAACTACTACGTTCAAGGATTTCACAACCTGGGAGAGTATTTCTGGTAGCATATTTGGCTTTGACATCACTGACATTAAGCATGCCGACCTTGTGTACCTGATAATGGAAAAGAAGCAATAACACTTTAAAATAATAATCATCTAGCAATGATGAGGTCAGTACCAACCAGTGAGAGACCATTAGTCAGCCCCAAATGTGTACCTACGTTGATGAGCATGAAGTGGACCCTTGACACTTGCAACTTACTGGTAAGTACTGCTCTGAGACATCTTGGTCGGGTCCGAATTAAAAGTGGGACAGCAGGTTCCACCATTCTGATTTCTCATAGGGAAATAGCTGGAAACCAGAGCTGGATCTGGGAAAATCTCCATTCTATTTGCTTGCTTTTCTCAGGGGCAGGAAACAGAGCCAGGCAGGTTTGCAGTGGGTCCCAGCCAGATGAGAGAGCACTCATTAGAGGGCACAATGGCTTTCAGGCTCAAGATGAACAAGGGTCTGGACATCTTAGTAGCTCAACTAAAATGTAGGTTATTAGGAAGAGTATTTCATTTAATTTCAGATTCAAATAGGAGTAAAGCAGTTCATTATAATTGGATGAGCTTCTGGAAAATCCAGGCGCTACATACACAGTTTATGGGCAAATAGGGGATGAAAAGCAGAGACCTGGGAGCAACATTTTCATTTACAGCTGAGAAATTCAAAGTTACCATCTGTGCTTTTATGGAGAAAAAAGCTAATCACACTGTGTCAGTTATGAATTTATTGGCTCTCAGCTCCAAATTCACCCATCAGTGCTTGCTCTGTGATAATGGACAGGACTCTTCATTTACAGTGAGCACAATGTTAAGTTTTTTGTCAGTAGAGGGCAGTGGAGGGACATCACAGGGGGAAGGAGGCCTCTCCTTCAGGTTTCCTTGTGCTGCATTTTGCTTTTCTTGCTCCTGATGCACAGTCCCTCAGTGATGCATGTGTGGGGGAAATCCAGTGGTTCCCAGACCATGTGGTCCCTCAGTGACCTCACAGCCTTATCCTGAGCTTAGTGACCACCATCTTGCGGCCCTCTCGGCCTCTTACCCACAGTTGCACCCCACTTGCTCTGTGAGTCCTCCCAGCGGTATCACTTGCCTGTACCCTAAAGGAGTGGTTCCTGCTTGCCTGGCCACTGTGGATCAGCTCTTGCTTAGGCAAGCCAGTGAAGCTGCAACACTATGACTCCAATGAGTGCTGACATCAGCCTAGGCTAGGGGATAGTTCCTTTCCTTGGGTACAGTCCCAGGGCATGCTTTAGAGCAGTGATGGCGAACCTTTTGAGCTCGGCGTGTCAGCATTTTGAAAAACCCTAACTTAACTCTGGTGCCGTGCCACATATAGAAATTTTTTGATATTTGCAACCATAGTAAAACAAAGACTTATATTTTTGATACTTATTTTATATACTTAAATGCCATTTAACAAAGAAAAATCAACCAAAAAATGAGTTTGCGTGTCACCTCTGACACGCGTGTCATAGGTTCGCCATCACTACTTTAGAGTCTCTTTACATGTGTATGAGTATTCTTCTATCATGGTTTGATAATTACTTAGCATTAACTTCCCTTGTTTGTTACTGTGTGGTTTCTGTCTCCACACGAATTCAATTAACTTGTTGAAGAAATCTTTACATTTACAATAACTATAAGTGTAGTTTTTTAAAAAATCCCGTGTCTTTGATCACATAAAGAATGGTCTCAGTTGATGACAATCCTTCAATTTATGTGGACGCACTGCTTTCTACTGATTCTGTGAGTTAGTCATCAAAGAATTATGTTATTTACACCTTAGAAACCACAGAAGCTGCAATCCTTCAACTTAATCAGAGAGGCTAATTTACTTTGTAAAGAGCTAGTTAAGTACCAGAATGAGGTCAGGACACCAAATCTTTTTAACTCTCAAATTTGGTGCACTTTCTACTACATTACTCTGCCTCCGACTCCCCAACAAAAACAAATAGTCTTTGAGAACAAGGACTGTACATTCGGAGTCAGTGTGAATATCAAATCATTTAACAATCCATAATGTGTCTAGCAAATGTAATGCTAGCAAGAACACCAACATAAATATACCAACTTATCTAGTACATAGTGTCTAACCAAATCATAGTAAGACACACTAAAAGCAGATTATTTCAATTATTTATGCGTGGCCACATTCCCTTTAGTATATACACATGCTTTTTTTGTCCCCCAAAAGACAAATATTTTCTATCTTCATCATATTCTATCTAGATTTCTTCTTTCTTGCACAGGACATCAGTTGTTGAGAAGTTAATTTACATTGAAAATAATTTACAAGGCAATTAACCACCGAAGTATCAAAACCTGAAGGTAATATAATACAATACAAGAAGTCAATGCTATTTCAGTAATGGTGTTAGCACCCTTCTTTAGGTTGGCCACAAAGACAATCAAGGGGGGCAAGATAGAAGGGTGATGTTATCTATAGAAATAAAGAACCATCTGATGCTTTCAATGTACTAAACACAGTATTAGAATTCACAGTTTAGTGAATTGAACATAACTTGTATGTTCAAATGCTACAGTTACAACCAAAATGTCAACCATTCAAAAAATTTCAATGTGCAGTGGCCCAAGACCACAGCTTTAAGAGAAGAATGTAGCTATAATGGACAAAGCTCTTTTCACAGCATCAGGGACCTTTTGAAGAGCAATGCAAAATTATTTTAATGAAGTCATTAGATTACCACTGTTTTCAAGAAATCTCTAAAGACAAAGTATTAACATGATTACTTTTCTTTTATTATGGAGCATGTTGCTACCCTAGTACTTATATCTTCAAAGTCTAAAATGAGCTCTTCATTTTCTTCTTCAGGCTTTTTTCTTAGACCTAACTATTGGTTCTGTGCAGTTTTAGCCATTTCTAGTTAAGACAGCAGAGAAGGCACAATATTCCCAGGCCAGATGAAGTTTAGGAATAAAGAACTCATATATTTTTTAAATGAAAAAAAGAGATTAAATAGAATGGTTATGAAATAAAACAAATAGTTAACATGCTTCACTCCTACCTTTCACCACAGTCTTTGAATGTTGAGAGACACTCCCAAGAAGCCATTTCAGACCTTGCTTTTTGGCAGACTTACATAGCCCTGCTGCTCCCAGTAGTGTGCCTGCAACACTTGTCTACTTCAATAAACTCATGGGTGACAATATCTCATCTGGTTGTATTTCACCTCCATTCCTTTGCTACCATAATTTTACTATTCTGGAATTCAAGTTTTACTTCATTTATATGGTAAATTTATTCAAATATATTTTTGCAAAAGGGTACTTAATGACCCTTCAGTTCTCAGGCTGACACTCCAACCACTGATCTCACTTGCCAAGGCCAAAGTGAATATGTTGCATTCATTTCTAAATGTCTTCAGTGTTATATATACTTTCACTTGTTTCTAATAGAGATAAAGGAGTTGCAAGGACATATGAGCATCAACCAAGACATGGATGTACAAAGAAAAGCAGCCAAATGTGCATTAACAAGAAATAATATGCCTTTCTGCAAAGTATGATGTACTCACACTCATTTCTAGTAATAAAATATCTGCAAAGTCATTGGTTTATTTAACAAATATTGCCAAATTAAAATTTGGAAGTTTGTGTGGTGAGTATAGAATCAGAGAAAAGGCAGTTTGATTATTTTATGAGTTATTTCATACAAATGATGATAGAGGTGTATTATCCCTGTGATACAACAAAATACTTTTCTTTGATCTGCTGTCAAAAATCAACCGTGAAAAATTCTGATTTCAAATTGTCTTTTCTCTAGATTCTTTATTTTACTATACTCCAACCCTGCTAAATTCTAAATACTGTATCATATTTTTCTGTTAAGATACAATAATTATAAATAATATAACCTGTTATGTTTTGATTCTTTTGAACTTTTCCTATGAAATATACAGGGCTCACCTTTTTATAGGTTGTAGATTTTTATTAATTACTAGTTAAACAAAGAAATATATTCTAATGAAGATGAAAATAAATCCAAGTATACTTACCACATGAAGGATTTTATTTTCTGTTTCATATACAGTACAATCCTAAAAATAGAAACATAGACATTAGCTTTGAGAAAAATCAAGCATTCATCCTAAAATACTTTCTTATGAATTACAATACAATTTGAAAAAAGTATTAATAATTCAAGCAAAAGCAGCAATAATGGGAAAAAATCTGGAATACTATATCACAACATATCAATAGTGGTTAGCTCTGATAGTCAGTTACAGGGATTTTCTCATTTTTGCTTGTGTATTTTCTTTCTTTTTTTTAGCTTATTTTTATCTATTGATTGATTGATTGATGAGAAAGAGAAACATCGATTTGTTGTCCGACTTATTTATAATTTAATTAATTTTAAACATAAAATAAATAACTTACATTAAATAGATGTAAAAACAATCATTGGAAAGTTATTGTAACCACTTTCTATCTAAACTTTTACATGTGATAAATGTATTTTTTGAAATATTTCCAACATTTCAAATACTAATTTATTATAGACTGGAACATTAAGAAAAACACTACCATTTATTTCAGTATCAAAATCTCAAAAATACATTTATATTTGCAACTACTGTAAGCTATTTAATATACTTTACATTATGCAGTAGAATTGATACATGCTACTAATAAATGCCAAGTTTATAGTTCTTGTCTAAATTTGATTCCCTGAAATTATTTTTTAAAAATCACCATTATCTTTTTACCTGCAATTGCTACACTTACAATAAAGTGGTAACATAGCAAAGTGATCTCTGCTTAGAAACTTCTCATATTTATGGTTCTATTTTTCTTCCAAGGACTTTATGAAATAGGCACAATATTAGTAGAAACTTAGGGTGTTATGAGAATTAAATGAAAAAATGAGACAAATGGCTTAGCACAGTATTTGACATACAGTAAATGATAGATTTTAACTATTAATTACTGGATCTTTATTTAAAAATTTAAGCTAATCTTTATTTCAAAATATAAATTTAATAATTTGACTAATTTTGAAAAAAAATCCATATTCTATAGTACTGAATATTTCAAGGAATAATTGTCCTTTTTATTTTCCCTCCTGAACTTAATTTTAACAAAAAGGAATCTGGTTCTGCATAATTTTTCATAATGCCATTTCACCACAATACCTTGTCAGACGAAGTACATATTCTTAACAGGGGCAGAATTTTTAAGGTTAAATTTAGATCTGATTCATTTCCCAAACTAATAGAAATGTTTACGGATTGGGCCTTGCCATTCTAAAGAGCTCTTGTGCCAAAAGAGAAGTTTGTTACAAAGGCAAAGCTTGCCAAAGGAGCTATATAGACAGTCATACCTATGTCTATGTACTTACGTAAAGTCAACTCTTAATAATTATGAATTATGTACAGAGGAGCCAAGTAGTAGATAAAACATTTATATTTGCAAAGTACATTTGTACTCTCATCTGCATTTGAAGGGGCCAATTTTACAAAATTAACTTCAAACACAATTACACTGGGAAGAGATGATTTGAAAAAAGCTGGGCAGTCGCCCAGTTTCCCTGTACTGTCTCTATAGCTAGCTTCAGCTGAAATGGATGTGAGTTTCGTTATTTACCTGCCTTCCTAGATCAGACAATATGATTAAATATTCAAGCTTCACAGGGATTCTCAAGGACAAAAGTAAATATTATCTAAATGTATATCCTGCTAATGACATAATAATCACATAGAATATTTCAAGTCTCTTAAAAATATAATATTTTACTTGCACATCCCTAGTATAACAAAAGGAACTGTGTGACAAAATCTTACACTATTTTTAGCAATCATATTGTTTGTTGGTAGTAGTGTTGTTGTTCTGTTATTTTATTAAAACTGTTGTGTTTTACAGGATGAAGCAATTGAACAATGTGATACTACATCTATCATTCTTGGTGCCATTGATAAGCAGTTTTAGCAGGGAGAAAACAGATACATATATAAAAAGTAAAATCCTAGTGTCTTGATGTATTATGTATGCATATATGTATATGTTTTTCTTAGTTTTGCTCACTGAAAAGGCATAGAAATGATGGCTAACATAGTAATAAATAAACTCTCCACAGTTAGTGATCTTTAAATGCCATTTCCAAGGCCTTCTTGGAAAATGGCTGATTCTGATCTGGGATAGGAAATGTACAAGATGAGTTTGGGTTATATTGTGACACAAGATAGAAAGTTATTAAAGACTATATGTGGATTGTGTCAGTAGGACTGAGAAGTCAGTATGAAGAGGTTCTCACTGGCAAAGATGGAGCAATTTGAACATCTAAAAGGATAATAACTGCAATGGATGAAACAGTAAATATAATTAAATATACTAATATGTCTGATGCTAAATTTTAAAATAGTAAATATATACAAATATATTTTATAGTTTAATGATATTGAATAATTACATGATTTGGACAATGTGTAATAGATGTACTTTCCTTTTATAAAATACGTTTTTATTGATTTTAGAGAGGAAGGGGGAGAGAGAGAGAGAGAGAACGAGAGAGAGAGAGAGAGAACGAGAGAGAGAGAGAGAGAACGAGAGAGAGAGAGAGAGAACGAGAGAGAGAGAGAGAGAAAGAGAGAGAGAGAGAGAGAGAGATACATCATAGATGAGAAGGAATCACCCATCAGCTGCCTCCTGTTGGGGATCAAGCCCACAACCCAGGCATGTGCCCTGACAGGAAATTGAACTTGTGACCTCCTGGCTCATGGATCAATGCTCAACCACTGAGCACACTAGCTGGGCTATAGATGTACTTTTCTTCTTAGTTCAACAAATATTAATCAATTGTGCTAAGGATACAAAACTGAATAAAATATGACTCCTGACTTAGGGAAGTGAAGTTTAAGGAGATAGGCATTCACACAAATAAGATAAAATATGTAGAATTCCAAAGTCTTCATGCAGTTTTATGTTTTAATAACTTTAAAAGTATAAATGTCACAAAATTATACAAATCAACATGTGAAAAGTAAATTTTTTTAATTTTTAAAATATTACTATATTTCTTATTAAAATTCAACATGACCACTGTGTTGTGCTATACATTGCTCAAGTTAAATTTCAAACTTTGCAAATATGTCTGATATGTCTGTTCATCAGCTCCTGGTCCTCAGTGACTAAAAGGACTATATTTATAATCCTAACCATATAATTATTCAAAGAATGAAGCACTGATGCATACTTGACAATTTTGACATAACCCCATAGGACAAAGTCTAAGGGAGATTTATCAGGTGTCTGAGGTGGCTGAGGTTTTCCATAGGTCTAAAAAACTGTCACATAACCAGTGTCACGCCAATAAATTCAATAAAAAGGAAAAAAAGAAATAAAAACTCACATACTGATGTTAAAATTAAAAACTTATTTGAGGTAAACAAAACTAAATAATAAAGCACTGAAATAATTTGATTTTCAAATGATGTTTGTAACATATTTATACTAGTATATTGTAAGTTATTAAAACAAATCTGCATAAGTCTTTTGGGACACCCACAATTACTATAATAAAGGCAGGTTCATAGGGCTAGGGTTACAGATGAAGATATAACTAACTGTCTTAAAATATCTGGAAAGTTGTTTTTTAATTGGGTCTTGGAAAAAATAGGTCTTGAGGCAAAAAAAGAGAGAGGCATTATTACAAAAGCAATGGAATTACACTCAAACACAGTTAGCCACTGCAGTAATTTTCAGATTTTTAGTTCTGTATATATGTAAGAATCACTTGGGGAGTGGGTAAAAATGCAAATTCCCAGGTTCATCCCCAGAAATACAGATTTAGTAGATTCACAATGAAGGCTCCCAGGATAATTTTGATAAAGGTGGTAGTTTGAGAAATAATATTTTATAGGACATCATGTTAGGACATCATGTTATAGAAGAATGCCAAACCAAATCAAACCAAAAATGATCAAATATATAGAATGCATAAAACAGTAAATGGAGTAAGTTAATAAAAAATAAAAATAAAAACAAAAACAAAACACAAAACAGTAAATGGATTGAACAATAGTATTTATCTGAGGGTTGACCCTAAACAGTTCTTAGCTCCTTCTTCTGAGCTATGTGTTTTGATTACACATTCCCCAAATTTGTTAATTGGGTGTTTTTACTTCTAGTAAACTTTCTTTCTTTAATAGCTTACTACTTTGAATTAACTGCTTCTCCATGATTGCATCTCTACTTTTATTCAGCCACATTGCCCTGTTTATTATTGAAAGCCACAGGCTTTCACAAAGGGCAGGACATAGCATAATAAAAACAAAACAACAAAACTGAACAGTAAAAAGTGAACATTAACCTGCTGCTATGTATTAGGAAGAAGAATAGAAAATGACTATGTTCTATTTAGGGAAGCAATAATTTTATGGAGCTCATTTTATAATGCTAAATATTTAAATAGCCCTAGGTACTTTGGGGATTCATCTTATTAGGTAGTTATTTCCATCAAAATATGATTTTAAAATATTTGCTTTCCAAGTGTGGGTTTTATTAATATTTACAGTCCAATCCTTCCCCCAAAAGATCATACCCCAAGTCTTAAAAATAAAATAGCCCTGAATATGAAGAAATCTACATTTTATGAACCTATTCATGCTATGGAAAGGTACACCTTTGACGTTCTAGTTATTTTTAGGTTAGGATTAAATTTAGATTTTTAAAATTGGATTTAGAGCTAAGCCACTATATACTCCCTAGAGTTCTCTTCAGTAGCTCATGCTGTCCTTTACAATACATACAAATTAACACTTGCATTTCTTTTTTACCCTTCCATATAATGCTTCTATAAACCATGTGATGTACATTTAAATGCACCAAATTCCTAATAAGACAATATTCATAAAAATCAGGAATGTGTCTTCAATTTTGATTATTTTCTTAGAAAATAAGCATGCACAGAAACTCGCCCACAAATGAGCTATATGCCCACACAGGGTCATGATCAGTTATCTTTTCTGTGAAACAATTATGTAATTGCTATACTGAGAATACATAGAAAAATTGCTTTGGCAACAAGTTTTAAGCACCTGGGGGTCATAATGCTCAGTTCAAGTAATATTACTTATTAACTATATCTATCTATCTATCTATCTATCTATCTATCTATCTATCTATCATCTATCTATATATATATATATTCATAAAAACATACATGAGTTATTAACATTGAATGCATAAAGTAAAACAGTGTATGTCTAATGCAATATACAATTATATTTCATGAAACTTTATAATTATAAATGCTATATAATTTTCATCTGTCTCTTTTCAGTATATATTATAGCATAGTTGTACAATTAATATAAAATATTGTTTTACCTGCAAGTAATATTTAAGTGATTCACCTATGCAAACCTTTGATAATGGTATCTGCATACAGAATACTTCACATGTTCAATTAGTAAGCTTTCAAAATATCTTCATATGGTTATGTGATTAATTACTATAATGAGTTAGTGTTATATTCTCATTCATTCCTCCATTCACTCAACTCACAATTCCATTCACCAAAAAGGTTTTTTGGGTATGTTTTAAATGCAATTCACTGTTAGGCACTATTGGGTGATCAAAGATAAATTAAACTTGATCCTCGGAGATCATAATTTCATTATTTAGTGGAGGAAAAAAACATTCAACTACTAATACAAGGTAGACAAGATAAATGCTAGCAGAATATTCCATAAAAAGGAGATAAATTCTGACTTGTATATCTGGAATGACCTTATGGAAGAAATGATATTTTAGCTGGCATTAAATAGTTTTTAAGTCTGGACATTGGCAGTCCACAGTCCAGACCATTTTAGATTGTGCAAACACATGGACAAAGGCACAACCAAAGGATTTGTATGCATGCGTATTAGCATAACCAGTAGACACAGACACTGGGCGGTGGGGGCTTGTCCTGGGGGGTGGGAGAGGCAGGGAGGGTCAATCAGGGAAAAAGGAGACATATGTAATACTTTAAATAATAAAAATGTAAGGAGACTATTTGGCTAGAGCATAGGTTAAGTGGGGTGGATGTAGTGGGAAGGAAAGCCTAGAAAGTAATGTGTAGTCATTTTGTGGAGAACTACCAATGCTAGACTGGATAAATTTTTGTTTGTTAGTTTTAAAGTAAATAGGATTTTTATTTTTCTGTAACATTTTATTTTGGAGCCCCTTTCCACCAGGGTAACAAAAACTTATCTCAACCAATTAACAATTTCGTGTGACTTTCCTTCATGAGGGGTTAAAGTCAGTGGAGCTTATCTAGTGCCATGGTTGGTGCTTAACAGCAATGTGAAAGGTGAGTGTGTTGGGGTGGGGTGGGGTGGGAGTGCAGTTCAAACTCTCTGGTGTAACTAACAACTCCCATAGCCATTTCTTGGCAACTTATCTCATGGTTCCTTTCCTCTTTTCCTTTTCCTTTAGTTACAAGAGTAACTTTGACACCATGTCTCAGGTAGGGAATCTTGGCAAAGCTGCGTTATCTTCTGAAACATGCCATGTAAACGTTTCATCCCAAAGGAAGATGGAAAAGTGTGCATTTTACTCTGATACAAGGGAATGCTCACAGATGTTTCAGTATGGGAAGTATGTGATCAAAGGTATGTTTTATGAAAATGAGGGGGAAGAAATTGTGGATTTGGAAGGGAGAAAAACTGGAGGTAAGGAGATTAGTCAGAATACTTTCAATAGAAGATATACGTAATCAGGGCTTGAACTGAGGTTATGAAGGTGGAAGAGGAGATGAGAAGAGTTGGATGACATACACAGAACCAGGAATAAGAGAACTGGGTGACTGATTCATTAGTACAGAGAGTCATGGGGAGGCAGAAATTAAACATTACCTCAGGGATTCAAGGCTCAGCAAATGGATGAATGACATAGTAGATATAGTAGGAGAGCATTTGGAAAGAATAAAATTTTGGGAATGTGAACTTAGAAGTGATTGAGAGGTCATATTACACAAAGCTGTCTAGCAAGCAGCTGAAAACACTGAACTAGATCTAAAAGAGAGCCAAATATGGGAGATATTGACAGTTAAAGGTACAAGAAAAACAACAACACATTCATCAGAAAAAAGTAAGTTTAGTGAGAAGATAGCTGAGGACAAAGCTCCAACAATGCTTGTGTTTAGGAGCCAAATGGAAGAAGAGTAGTTCCGTGGCCAGGCATAAATGGAGAAAGTAATGTTCCAGACACATATCTAATAAGACTTTTAGCAATAACAGAGTTACAATAATATGCTCTATTTCTAGGCTGCCTAATTGGATAGCCATTAGACACATGTGGCTATTGAGCACTTAAAATGTGGCTAGTGCAAAAGAGACAGAATTTGTAATTTTATTTAATTTTAATTAACTTAAAGTTACATTTCAATTGCCACATGCAGCTAGTAGTTACCACATTAGACAGTAGTGCAGGTCTAGAGAATTATACTAAAGTCTATGCAAAACGGGAAGACATTTGGCAAGCATTTCAACAATTAACATTAAAAGCAATAACTGGGAAGAAAACGAAAGGATTTAGTTCTCAGGTATTAACCAGATGCTTATTTTTTTTTTCAGCAAAGATCAAATTTCAGTATATTATGACATCTATAGTAGCAGCACAGTACAATGAAACCAATTCTCTCTGGAAGGATAATAGGTAGAAAAGAGTCACGAAAGGATACTCAAAGCACCTACTACATAGCTTTGTGGGCATAGGGAAAACAGTGCCAGGGAGAAAACATTTGCAGTGGATAGAAGGTATCAGTCCAAACTAAATTTATATTCATCAAAGACGGAAAGCTGTCTGATTATCCATGGTGAATAGACAGGCGTCAGCATTCTTCTTGAATATGAAATAAAAATGCCATTGTTTAACTCCAACAAGTTAGAAGTAGAATCACCCCCAAAGACTTCCTTGGCAATTCCTTCACCATTTTGACTGGCTCAGTGACCACAAACTTGTTAGTGGTCATGCTGTTGTTTTGGGAATGAGAGGAGCAAGGCTCATGGTATTTATTGAAATTTAAAAATGAACATTTTTTTATAAAAAGAATAAGTTTAACATTTTAAGTAGGTTAAATAAGGTTATGAATTGTAACAAAATGAGCAATAAATAAAGAATTGGATGAGAATGTGGGTGAGCATGACCTTAAAGGCCTGTAGTCTTTGTGTGTCTGTGAACATATTCACATTGTTCTGTACCTTGCATCACATCCCTGTTCAGAATTCTACTCCAGCTCTCCCCCAGAAAGTCATCTAAACTGAAGCACCCATGTAGCTCTAATCACTCCAGTCTTTCAGTTGAAAATAAAAGATTTATATCCCAATAGTTGAATGGGTGTGGAAACTAATCTTTTAGCACGTAGAGACTTGTGGGGTGCAGGCAGAAGTGAGGCTGATTGATTTTCCAACATCCAAATGGCTCTCTAACATATCCAAAACCACTGAGGCTTTTCAAAATTGAACTGTGAAAAGGGATAAAAAGTAAAAATGTCAATTCAAGGTACAAATGGCAAGAAAACTCACTAGAGTGAGACTGTGATCCGGGTAACTTTAATAGCTTTGTTTTAACGACCTAGAGGCAGTGAGCTAATCCCAATTATGAACTAAATTTGTTTATTATGCCTGTCTTGAGTTAAGACTTAAACAGTTTTGAATGGCCCATCTGATAACTAACTGTACATATTTTATGTTTCCATCCATTATCTATTTGTTAGTCTTAGTCTCTCCCATTAGATTGCCAATATTTTGGGAAAGAAGAAACTCTATATTCAGCAGCACTGTCTCTTTAATTTCTCAAGGTGCCCTATACGGTCTTTAATATAATCTGAACTTAACAGTTATGATTTTTTATTCAATTCCCTATTTTCACATTCCATAATAAATATTTTACATTGGTTTTACAGATGAGGTATAAAAATGAAACCTGTAAAGCCATATTTTTTAAAACAAAACTTTTAATTTCTGAATAAATTAGTATAGTACATTTAATTTCTTCACACTTTTATTTTGTACAAAACTAAACTGAGTTTCACAGTTTTAAAATAATTTTAAATGTGAGTTTGCTTTTAAACATAATCTATACATCAGCAGATATTTTCAACAAAATAATTGGACCTTTCTCTGCATGAAGATTCATATTATGTAAAAGATATCAAGAATTTTATATTCATACAATGAAACTAACAGTTCTTGGTAATAAAAAAAACCCTCTCTAGCTGTTCCTCAGATGTTCAAGTTATTTATTGTAATGACCATCTAATATATTACAAGGGAAAGAAAATCAAATCTGTATAGCATATGATTGTCTATCCACTATACTGTACATCTGAAATGAATACAAAACAATATTGAATGTCAACTGTAATTGAAAAATACAATTTAAAAAAGAAAACCTATGCCCAGCCGTGTGGTTCAGTGGTTGAGCCACGACCTATGAGCCAAGAAGTCACCAGTTTGATTCCTGGTCAGGGCACATGCCTGGGTTGCAGACTCGATCCCCAGTAGGGGATATGCAGGAGGCAGCCAATCGATCTTGATATTTCTCTCTCATTGATGTTTTTATCTCTCTATTCCTTTCCCTTCTTTTCTCTCTAAAATCAATAAAAACACATGTAAAACAAATTTTTAAAGAAAACTTATAGGGTCTAAGTGATGGGAGACAATTTTTCCCTTGTGACAAATTCAAATAAAGAGTTCAAGCAAAGATAAATACCATGCCCCATTATAAATAAAAAATGTAAAATTAAACATTAATTCTTCAATTCAAAATCATCCACTTGGCTGTCAGAAAATAAATAGAAGTTAAGGTATATTTGAATCAAATTTCAAGTAGTAGTTAAAAATTCTTCACTCCATATATCTTAGTCCCTTTTATCTATTTAGTTTGCATTTTCTTGGACAAAAATGGAACATTTTTTCTCAGTAACTGCAACATTTAAAAAGTGCCATTTATATGAAAAGATACTTAAATGATAATAGTTAACTGTCCAAATAAAAGTACTAGCTTAAATCTAGGCTTAATTTGGTCTACCTTCAAAAGAAGTATTACACAGAATCAGTACCATTTAGGGGTTCTTAGTAGTAATACTGAGTGATTATGAGGCAGACTTTTAGGCTCTGAAAAAATTCTAGAGGTCTTCCCCACTGCCACCAAACCTACCGCCCATGTTCCAGTAATTTATACTTAAAATACCAAGAGACACATACACATGCATATAAATACGCTATTGAGATTCCTCAAACTTAATCTTTACCAAGCTTTTTTTTTACATTTAAAATTTTCCACATAAGTTAATTTTATTGCCTCTCCTTATATTCAATAAACATTGCTGTCCTTAACATTCTAATATAATGCTATACTAGAATTCTTAATAGATTCATGGTTGTGGCTAACTTTTATTATGATTTCTAAATATGCACTTCCTTTTTTAAAGGTAAAAGTAAACTTCCTTGAGCCACTAAAATCTACCATGGATATGTGATTTACTTTGTCCAATGCAGCGGTTCTCAACCTGTGGGTCGCCAACCTATGGGTCGCGACCCCTTTGGGGGTTGACCGGCCCTTTCACAGGGGTCGCCTAAGACCATCGGAAAACACATATATAATTACATATTGTTTTGTGATTAATCACTATGCTTTAATTATGTTCAATTTGTAACAATGAAAATACATCTTTCATATCAGATATTTACATTACGATTCATAATAGTAGCAAAATTACAGTTATGAAGTAGCAATGAAAATAATTTTATGTTTGGGGGTCACCACAACATGAGGAACTGTATTGAAGGGTCGCAGCATTAGGAAGGTTGGGAACTACTGGTCCAATGAAATGTGAGCGGAAGTGCTGTCTCATTTCTATACAGAAACTTTAAGAAGCAGTGCATAGTTCACCATGCTCTTTTCCCTCTGCCATGATGACTAGCAGTGTTCAATAAAAGATTGTTCTGGAACATTCACCCCTTTCTCCCCGAATGTAATCCTAGTATCTGATAGCATACAAAAGAAAACTAAGTATGTGATGGATGCACTTGTTTGCTTTAAAATATGAACATCTTTCTAAATAGGATGGGTGTATTCTGAAGCAATGAATTCTCTATTAAATTTCAATGGAAGTGATTCCAAGATGTGTCACTTAGGGAATAGAAAGGGAGGTCACCTTTAATTCCATTTTCATTTCAGAAAGGAGTACATTCATTTAAAGTAGCTAACTTTAGACTTTGAAATGCTGAAAGCCAGAAGCATAAAAATAAATGTATTTAATAAAATATTATAATAGCCATGACAGAAGTCTACATAAAAAAGAGGCTGTTCTGGGCTCTGAAATGAAGAGTATGCAGAGTAGAGCTATAGTAACCCAGGATGGACATGAAGCATGAGCACTGAACATGAGTGTTATTATAAGCCACTAATATTTTCAGGTTATTTTATTATTGCAGCATAATATAACTTACCTTAACTGACATAATCCTACACCAAATAAAAGCAGAAAAAATAGCACACACATGCAAATGAAGACCTAACCAATGCAGAGGTTAATGCAATAACTATTCCATGAATTTTACATGCTGTATCTCTTCATTCTAGGAATGAGTGCTACCTTTTAGAGGTGCTGGGTCACTCCTCACACATTATAACTTACAATCAACCTCAGATTACATTCTGCTACCTTGATGCAAATCTAGTCTTTCCCCATCTTGTATTTGTAGATAATTTTGCCTCATTTTAAAAGAATAATTTTTGCTTATTTGTCCTAACTACTTAAATCTGCCTGGTTCTTCAACATGCCTCTGTTCATTAAAATTTCAACCCATCATTTCACTTGTATTAGGGTGCATCTGAATTACCTAACTGATATCTGTGGTCATCCTGACCCAACTCAAGGGGAATGTGTTATTAAAAACTTACTTTGTCAGCAGAGGCAAAGTGCCTTAAAAAATTAGTGCCTATAATTAGTAACTCTCTATTTTCTTTGGTTTGTCATCTTATCCTGTATAATAAAAGGCTAATATGCAAATTGTCCCCTCTACTGGGAGTTCGACCACGGGTCGAAGCTGGCCACCTAACCACCTGTGGCCCCTCCCCCCGGTTGTCCCCACTTATGATGGGCCCCAATCGAGTTAGGCCAGCTGGACCCCACCCATGCACAAATTCATGCACTGGGCCACTAGCTTTGGTATAAAAAATCTATATTTTGATTTAATGATATCCAGTGGGGCCTTGACTTACAAGTGTCCCGACTAACGAGTTTTTCGAGATACGAGCTATCTCTCAGCTGATTTTTTCTTTGAGTTGCGAGCTAAAATTTGGGTTATGAGTCAGCTTCAGATACCCCACCGCTAGTTGGCTCAGCGAACGTCACAGTGAATGCCACAACATCAGCCCAGCATCACGTGTCTCACTCATTCACTTTAAGATTTGACATACGAGTAATATGAGTTACGAGCTCCATCACGGGACGAATTAAACTCGTAAGTCAAGGCCCCACTGTAATACACATAAAGCATAATATGACTCATAAATGTTAAACTTTAAATTATCATTATTCCCTTTTTTTTTTGACTAACTCTAGTTCCTGCCCCTGTCTGTTGATACCATTTAGTTTCTAGCACTTTTTTTCCTTATTACAAATGCACAATGACCATTTTTATTAATATATTTGACATTTCAAAAAAAGTCTAATCCTCTTGTATATGCATTTATAACACAGATGAACTACAGTTGGACATTCTAAATTTTAGTCTCCTTTATAAACGTGAGGGCTCCGGACTGATATGACTTGTAAGTCGCTGAGCCTTCTGATCCACAGTTCTTAATCATTCAGCCTATGGTGAATACGTATTTTTTGTTTGTTTGTTTTGTTAATCCTCACCCAAGGATATTTTTTCCCATTGATTTTTAGAGAAAGTGGAAGGGAGGGGGAGAGACAG
The DNA here is from genome assembly GCF_000327345.1 of Myotis davidii. Classification (NCBI taxonomy): domain Eukaryota; kingdom Metazoa; phylum Chordata; class Mammalia; order Chiroptera; family Vespertilionidae; genus Myotis; species Myotis davidii. The sequence continues at coordinate 917,203 of NW_006282518.1, read as the reverse complement.
AGAAAGAGAAACATCGATGTGAGAGAGACACATCGACTGGTTGCCTCCCACACGCGCCCTGACCAGAGCTGAGGATTGATCCTGCAACCTAGGTATGCTCCCTTGACCAAAACTGAATCTGCAACGACCCTGCAGTCCGAGAGCCGATGCTCTAACCACTGAGAAAACAGGCTAGGGTGGGAATATGTATTTTAACAAGCTTCCCAGATGAACCATGGTCCATGGACCATCCTTTGGAAAACACCGTTTGTTCTTGATCACATACATCTCTTCCCACCTCACACTCATGTCATACTAACTAAATCATTAAAGTATGAGTACAGCACAGTGGTCATTAACTTTGATTCCATAATAGAATCAGTTGAGGCATCATTTAAAAAACACTGATTCCAAGCCCTAATGCAGAGAATCTAATTTAATAGGTCTTGGATGGGACCCAGATATCAGTGTTTTTAAAAAGCTCTTTGATTCCAAGGTGAAGTCAAACTTGAGGAGCAATGAGCATAAAAATATGACAAACCACATCAAAGCAGCTGCATTTAAGTCCTGGCCATGCCACTTATTATGTCATTTTCCCTCTCTGAAATTCTATTTACTCACTTACAAAATTGAGATAACGACATATAGTCTACCTAATTCACGTGATTATTGTAAGGAATAAATCTGATAATATGTTGTAAAAGCACTTTGCCAACCTCAAAATAATGATATTATTCCTGCTTATTAAACTTTGGACAGCCCTTTTTTGCTAATAATTTTAAATGTCATAAGGAATAAAGTTAATCCAGACGATATGGTTTGAGGGAGAGGTTACAAAGGTAAACAGAATAGCCCAGAGCAGAATATGTTTCCATTCTACAAGGCAGTTCAGAATCCTTTGGGGAGGCAGTGTAGATAGTTTAAATGAGAAGAAACAGGAAGCCTAGTGTGGTGAGGAGGGCTTTGGAAAACAGTGATATATTAAATAGGAAATCAATAGTTATGGTATGAATAACTGCTGAAAAACACTAGGCTAGACATTTCAAAAGACATTAAAAACTTTGAGGATAGCACTTAAATGGGAGCAAGATACAGAAGAAAATATTTACAGAACAAGAACTAAAAAAGATACCTAATCAAACCTTTTGATTCCCTTATGTACTTTTATAATTCCCGCTCTGGTACTATGTAGTTCTATAGCACCATATTCTAAATTACTTTATGGCTCAGGATTCCAATTTGGTAGCATATCAAAATTGAAAAATTTAAGCTACAACAAAAGCATTCTAAATGATTCTCAGAAATGAATACATGGATTTATTTTGGGAGGGTGGGAAGCAGATTGGACTGTAATGGGAACCTCTTTTTTTTAATCCTCACCCAAGGATATGTTTTTATTGATTTCAGAGAAAAAGGAAAGAAACACTGATGTGAGAGAAAAACATAGATGGGTTGCCACCCGTACACACCCCGACAAGGGATCAAACCCACGAACTTTTTGGTGTATGGGATGATGCTCCAACTAACCAAGTCATTGGCCGAGTCATAATGGAAACCTTTTCAAGCTTCAAGACCAGTCCCCTCACCTCTGAGCCTCTAGTCCTCTCGTTCTCTCCCATGATTTCTTTCTCTTCCCCTCCCCAATTCACCTGTTTCATAGCAGAGACTGGTACTGTCACCACTGTTTTCCCACAACTCATATCCCTGTAATTTCAAGAATTAATAGGAGAAGGGATAGGAAAAATCAGCCTTAAAGTTTAAATGACTAATTTTGTATTTGTAATAATCATGATATACCTGGATTTCATTAATTTTGAAAAATGAGAATTTTCTCTTTACATCTCTTTTAGGTCTTCATCAGCATCAAAATGAGTTACAGCAGCTAAACTTAAAATCTGGTGATTTTTATAACTGCTTCTATATTCAAACGGCTGCAATACACTGTTAGGTTCAAGTATACAAAGGAAACATGGTCTCCCACTGATATGTTGTTGGAAAAAAGGTATTCTAAGAGCCTTTTCAGGTAATTATGCCTATTCTTCTTTACAATACTATGCTAAAACTTGAGAAGTGGACATCTACTTAATGTTAGTTACAGTGTGGAATCAGATGCCAAATAATAACTTTTCCACAATATGTTACATTAAAATCCATTGGTCTAAAAAATAAATTCAATAACCTTGTTTTTGGAGTGAAATTTTAAGGGGAAAACTAATCATTTCATTCTTTCTTTTTTTTTTAAATATATTTTATTGATTTTTTACAGAGAGGAAGGGAGAGAGATAGTTAGAAACATCGATGAGAGAGAAACATCGATCAGCTGCCTCCTGCACACTCCCCACTGGGGATGTGCCCGCAACCCATGTACATGCTCTTGACTGGAATCGAACCTGGGACCTTTCAGTCCGCAGACCGACGCTCTATCCACTGAGCCAAACCGGTTTCGGCAAATCATTTCATTCTTTCAACTAACTCATATTTTCCAGACACTGGAAACATAGCAGTGCATGGAGCAGACACCTGCCTTCACCAAGTCTCCAATAGCATATAGTTTCTTAAATAGATTGGTCTTTTGGTTCGATTCTTTACAAAAGAAAAGTACAGTATATTGGAAATGGTATCTGAACCACATATATATTGTGTGTTTAAATACAAAGTGAAAACCAGAATCACCTTTCGTATTGTCTTCAACAGTATGCTAAATAATATCATTCATATTGTTTAAAATTACATATAAAGCTTGTCCTGGTTTTTGTTCTGAAATGCCCCAGTTTCAATCCCAAGAGTCCAGGCCAATTTTCAGGTCACCTAGAATGACTGGTTCAGGAAAGTTTAAACACTAATTCTCAGAACAAAGAAAACAATAGTATTTAAAATTGTGTTTCAGATGAATTAGAGACTGTCCTGGCTGGGCTTTTATGTTTTAATACTACACAAACCTTAAAATATGTGTTCTGCCTACCCTAGTATAATTTATATGTATATTTTAGAACTTTACATATATTTAACTACAACTTGAATCTTAATATTCCTTTTAGAACACACATTTTGTATGACTAACTATTATGTACTGGCCTTTTACACATTTTGAGTTCTCCATTTTCAACTCTAGGTTATTTGAATATGTAAATAGGGGCAGCAAGTTCATAGGTAATCAACATTAATATCTGCATTACATTTAAACATGCATGTTTCAAAATATCTTCCAGAACATGCAGCACAATAATCAATTTGCATTAATATCTAAAGAACACCCTAAATCCAACCAAAATCCCTTTAAAAAAAGTAAGGCATTCTAGAAATAGGTTAATCTTCATTGCCACTTACTACCAAAAGTAAGCAGAGTCTCACTCCTTAAATTTTTTTTTGTGGAGTAAAAAACCGAGTTTAGTTTCCAAAGGCATTTTTGCTATATAAGATAACTAAACTTGCCATTTATTAAACACCCACAAAATGCCAGATTAACAGCAAGAACAACCCAATATTCACAGCAGTAAAATTTTTAAATATTATGGAATAATAATGAAAATTACCATATTCAAAATACATGTGTATATATATGAAAATAGGCTGAAATAAAATAGGCAAAATGATAACAGGGGTTTTCTTTGGGTGGAAGAATTACAAGCAAGTTTCTTTTTTCATTACTCTAAATTTTTCTAAAAAACAGATTATCTTACTTTTATAATTTAACAGTAGAAAATAATTAAGGAAGTCTAGAATGGGCTGCATAACAAACCTTCATACTGATGCATACAATAAGCCAGGACCATAAGCTACCTTTCAACATCTCAATGAACTTTAATTTCTTGGTGACGATTCTCTCAGTTAAGATTTTTTGAACAGTAAATGCTATTTCTTCAAATTTTAGATTGTGGGGAAGCAAAGTGTTGACACACAGTAGGCAAAAATTACAAACTTAAAATAGACTGATGTTTTGGAAATGTCTCTAGAATTTCTTTTTTCTTTGCATTTCTTCTCAAAAGTTATTTTTACAAAATCTTATCTGAAGAGACTACTGATCTTTCCCCCTCCCCCCCGCCCTTCCCGCTGACTTTCAGCTGGAAATAGTAAGAGAAAGGAATATGTTTGAAAACTATTCAGAAAACCAGTGATATGCAAAAATGTATATAAAAGATTGAAAAATGAGCAAACCCATAAGGAAACAGAAATAAATTTTCATTCATAGAATTTAGAGGAGATTCTTTCAGGTAAAATTATATTGTCAGAACTTGAATTTTAAAAGGAAGTTGTTTTTTTCACTCTGTATTTAACATTTCGAGTCTGATTTTAAATGTTTCACATGTTGACATTTTTCTCTCAGCATGTGATTCAGATTTCACTGTATATGCAGCTGAAGAAAATTAACACCAAATAAAAGGGAAAAATAATGTGTACATCTATCATTTAGAACGAAGTTCTTATTCTAATTTATTTTGCCTAGTCTCTATTTCTCACTCATTTTATGAAGAATATTACTTTCTTTTTATTTTCCTCTTCATATTTTAAAAAATCCTCACCAGAGGATATTTTCCCATCGATTTATTTTAGGAGAGAGTGGAAGGGAGAGGGAGAGACAGAGAAACATCTATGTGAGAGAGACACATTGATTGGTTGCCTCCCACATGCACCCCGGACAAAAGCTGGGGATTAAGTCTGCAACTGAAGTAAGTGCCCTTGACTGGAATTGAACCAGGGACCCTTCAGTCCACAGGCCAATGTTCTATCTACTGAGTCAAACTGGCTAGGGCTCCTCTTCACATTTGTGAACTTTTGAAATAATTCTGATTTTACTCGCCAATAATGTATAGAATTATGTTTGTAGATGGCACAGGCAATTACATGGTTTGTTCAAGGTGAAATAATCATGAAGCAAGAGGGCTAAGCCTAAAGTCTCTTAATGCTCTGTCCCCACCCCCTTTCCCTTGCTCCAAGTGTTCTAATTTTTACCAAAGTTTCACCTTGTAAACCATATTTTTGTGCCTATTTCTTAATTGGTGACAATCTAATTAATCACTTTTGTGTTTGAAGTGGAAAATATAAAAATGGTACAGTAGGAATACTTTCAAGTGAAGCTAATACCCATTAGGGTAGGCATCTTGGCAATTATTTCAATGCTGACAAGAAATGCGTGGGTACCTGTCTTCTTTTTCTGATTTAGTTGCTGACAGTGCTTTAAATGAAGCTTCAGTTCTTCGGTAGATTCTTTCCTTTAAAGATTTTAAAACCAGTTTCCATTTTTTTCTCAAATGCATTATTATACACAATTTTATATGGGGAGGAAGGTTTTAGGGGGGGATCACTTTAAAAGACTTCAAATATAACTATCTAAACCCATCACAACTGGAAATAAGTGAAACAAAGGAGATTAAATAAATTCCTCCAAAAAGACCTTGTTAAAATGAATTTACATTCTCTTTCCCCTTTAACACTAGCATTACTTTAGATCTAAGTAGCCAATACTAAGAAGCATTTTCCACTTATTTCATAGTACCACCCCTCTGAGTTAAGATTGGAAAAAGGCTATTTGTGACAGTTTATTTTTAGATATTGATCATCTCATCTTGCTGCAAAGGGAATAAAATAATTAAAGCTGAGTGAAGAATAATTTGAAGTACAACATATTTCAAAGCATAACTATCATCATAACTGTTCAGATGAGATTTCTTGAAAGCCTGGTAATAAATGCATGGCCTAGATATCTACACTTTGCTAATTCAAATTGGCCTCTTTTACTGGCAACTTAAGTTTAATTCCCATCTTCAGATACTACATATAATTTAGATAATTCAGTGATTATTGTGTGTGTAATGGCTGAATGAGACAATCAGATGGGCATTAACTGTCAACTACACAATTTATTTTAAAATACAGTATTTGTCTATGCTGTGCTGTTTTATCAAAGTAGCATTTCTTCAATATACATAGCACTCATTTTTTTTTGTTTTTTTTTTCTGATAACTCAAATTCATTTTAGAAAATTTGGAAAATACAAAATAGAGTCTAAATAAAAGAAAATCACCCATAGTTTCATTATCAAGAAACAAACACAACTATTATATTTCATTATTATCAATCATCATCATTCCTATATATTTTTTCATTTCAAAAATTTAATAGACTTTATTTTTTAGAGAACTTTAGTTTCACATCAAAATTGATAAAATATGAGATTTCCTGTATACCCCTTGTCCCTCATACATGCATATCCTCTTTCCTACTGATTGGAAGCAACAGACCATAGAGCCCAGAAAAACTTGGTACCAAAGATAGGACACCATATAACAATAGAAAAATAACAGATTATTTGAGAGATGATTTACAAACATTAATACATCATGCCTATATTTAAGTTTCCTCTAAAAGATATGCTTTGTTTGCATAGTGTTTCAGATGTTTTGTTCACTTCAAGCTAGCATTGGAAAGTGCTTATGAAGATCAAAACTCTCATTTTAACTAATGAACAAACTGAGATGTAAAGTAGTGGGTATCTCTAGATATCTCTGGGGTTCCTTACATGAATACCAGGGTTAGAACTGTAGTTTTTACACTGGAGATGAAATAAAAATGAATAAACAATTCAAGCATTTAATTCCAAATATTTCTTGGAAGAGTACAAACAACTTGTGCTAACCACAGGGGATAATTGGAATTCAGGTCAATTTATATTAACAAGTTTGTATTGAGAACCTACTGTATATGAAAATGAGCAAGACATTGTTGCTATTTTCAAGGAGTTCATAATCTAAGAGAAGTCAGATAATTATTATTCACAGCAGAATATAACTTTCATAGATGAGAGGTGAAATGCTATGAAAAGTAAGTTAAGTGATTTCTGCCTCTGACCAAAGAATTATAGCTAATAAGTCAACAAAAGGGACAAAATAGAATCATAAAAATAATGGAGAAGTATGGAGAAAAAAGAAAAGAAAACAAGAACATATGGGAAACAGAAGACAAAGAAAACGGCGGTGTATTTAATTTATTCCCAATCATGTCAATAGTTACAGTAAATACAAAAGGTCCAAGTAGGGGGAAGGTACAAACAGTTGTGTAAAAGTTTCATGCATGAGATGGCATTTCCTAGAGGTCTTTAAAGATGGGACATAATTTTAATAGGAAGAGATAAAAATACACACACACTGGGCATGTTCTGAGGAGGCCCTACAACATAAAATGATGAAAATGCAAAATCTATTTTATGAACAGTAAGTCATTGACATGAACTAGTGTACAATTGAGATACATGAAGTACTAAACAATAAAACTGAAATTATGTTAGGACCATAATTGGAGCCCAAGAGAGAAGTTTGCAATCAAATTGGAAATTAGTGGAAAATTGCTGAAAGTGACAAAATTGGAGTTGGGTTTTGAATAGTATGAAAGTGATCGATGTTATAGATTAAATCAGGATGTAATGAAGATACACTTTGTTAAGAGAAACTCCATCTAATATCTCTTTAAGGTGCAACAAGAAAGACCTAGTTAAAGTAGATGAATTAATATACTAAGTCAGGTAGAAGTTGGGATAGAGTGAGCAAGACAAGAACCAAGAACACTCATGTATAGAGGTTTTTATTTGAAGCATCTTAAAGGTGACACGTGAAACAGGACATGTGATGGAAAAATGAGAATGAAATAGAAGGAACTGTGATAAATACTATGAGCTACTAAACTTTAAAAAAACAGGAATAGCTAATGTTAGAGCAAAATGAACTAAGAATGTCAAGGCATCCTCTTTCACAACAGAGTATATAGTGGGTGGAGGGTACAGAGGTCCTTCTACATCCTGAGTATATTTAGTGTATTTTAATTAGTTGGAGCAATTTAATGCTTTGTCAAGAAGGAATGTACTTAAAAGTTCAACCTCAATAGAGGATGCTATTTCCTGTCCTGTAAATAGCAAAATTTAAATCCATTATGCCTTGAAGATAAGGTTAAGTCAAATAGTGCAGCAGTTAAAAGGTCCTGTTGAGAGCACTCACAAACCTCTGTGGAAATATCAGAATGGTGTATGTTTTCCATGAAGTAGTTGCTAATATATGTTCATACATTCTGGAGATAAATAAAAACTGAATCACTTGTTGCTTGTATGGTAGGTTTTTAAAATACCAAAATGGGTTAATCATATTTGACACAAACTGCACTTCCACCACTGCACGTTTCTCTACAGGAAATCTTAACTCACTGACAATCATTTCAGCTATTCATCTCAATGTAATTTCTGAAGGTGAGAGTGACAAAGGTCTGTTCTGGAATCTGTGAGTTTTAAATATAAAAAAAACTACATTTCTTATTTTTAAAAACTTTTTATTGACTTGATTGGGGTGATACTGGTTAATTCCATTTCTGACTTCAGTCTATACATAAAAGTTAAAAGGTAAATTTTCCTCAAGATAATTTTGTTTAACCCCTCTTGATATGGGAAAACATTAGATATGTATGAATTAAGTGAAAATGAATACACCTGAGTATTCTCCTTCAAGGTTTTCGAGAAGTATGATCATAGTTGCCATTTATTATTTCTTTCCTATTTTTAAATTTATCTATATTGTTGAAAGTTATTACAGATGTCCCTTTTCTTTTCCCTATTGACCCCCTCCATTCTGCATCCATCACATCCCCAGGCCTTCACCACACGACTGTGTCCATGGAATATGCATATATTCATGTGAGTTCTTTGGTTATCATAGTTGCCACTTCAATTTGCACTCTTGGTTTATAAGGTGACAAAGACTTGGCCAATTATTCAAAAGTAAACCTAAAACTGGCCAATCAGATCCAGATGTTTGGAAGAGACATGAGGAAAACACCCACTTTCTGTCATAATTATGCTTGGAAATGAAGTTATTTTGGAAGTTTAATTAGTTTAAAATAAAATGGATTGCATTCTCATAAAACTGACAAGTATGAGATTCTCAGGTATGAAATGTTGAAAAAATAAACATTTATACTGTTGACACTATTACAGATGTCCCCATTTCCTTCCTCTTTGCCCACCTCCATCTAGTCCTCATCCCCCTTCCTCTGAACTTCACCTCACTGTTGTCTGTGTACATGGCTGTACATAAATGTTCTTTGGCTCTCCTGTTTAATTCCATGGTATTTCAATTATCTTGGGTCTCATCTATATATATAAAAGCCTAAGCAACTGGTCAACCTGTAGCTATGATGCTCACTGACCACCAGGGGGCAGACACTCAATGCAAGAACTGTCCCTTGGTGGTCAGTGCACTCTCACAGCGGGAGTGCCCCTCAGCTGACTGGGCACCAGAGGCTGGGCTCATGGCTGGTGAGTGCAGCTGCAGCGGAGTGAGCCTCTCCCGCCTCGCCTCTGTGGCAACGCTACCAGTGGCAGGCTCAGTATGCGAGATTGAGTGGGAGCGGTACAGTGCCCAGCCCGTGCTCAGGCTCCTCCCCAGCTGTGCACTGGGTCTCTAGTGTATAAATAAAAAGCTGTAATAATACATATAATACAGTTATCACAGATCTGGTTATGTAGTAGATAAGTGCTAATATTATATTATTATGAGTGTTTGTATATAGAATGCTGAGCACATACCCAATATTAAGAGACTATGAACAATTATTATCCGAATACTGTGTAATAAGTACCCTTAAATCAGAGGGAATGTCTTTCACAGTAAAATGAAAGAAACTAATAATCTGTTATCCACATCGCAAATCTCTGGTCAATTTTAATGCCTTTAGAAGAGATAGAGCTTTAAAAGGCAGATTTTTGAAGAAATTTCACTAATTATAGAGAACTATAAGGAAAATTACCTATAGGTTATGTTATTGCTCTTTTACCCCTGTGCACTAGAACAACGTATGAAGACCAGAGTCACTTAGAACACTAGTGAACGTGCAAGTCCCTGGGACCTCCCATAGTACTTTGAGTTGCTTTCCAAAGAATCTGAATTTCTAACAAGTTTCCTTATGATGAGAATGCTGCTGGGTAGCAGACCATACTGGACTAGCACTGCCCTAGAACTGAGGTCAGCAAACTAAGGGCCATGGGCCAAATGCATCATTTTGCCTATTTTTGTGAAATAAGTTTTAAGGGCACATAGCCACGCCCATTCATTTACTTACACTTACACACACACCTGCTTCTGCATTACAACAGCAGAACTGAGTGGTTGCATCAGACAAGGTAGGCTACACCTTATAGTCTACAAAGCCATAAATACTTACTCTGGCCTTTTACAGAAAAGGTTTGCTGAACTTGTTCTAAAATGTCACTCTTTTTCCTATTACATAGTTGAGATTTTTGAAATTCAGAAATAAAATTTATTGATACAAAGTATGAAGACATGCAGTGAGACTGTTAGGGTACTTCAAAGCTCATAAAATGTTCACCATCTTCATGCATGTCTCACAGCAATGAGTTGTCGACCTTCTCACTGCCATGATATAATCGTGATCAATATCTGATGTATTCCAGAACTAAAAGTCACAAAGTTACTATCCTTTTTGTAATGAATGACATCTTAAAATCTGCAGTTTCAGAGAAATGGTACAAATAAAGTTTATACAATACAACATAAAATATACTGAAGCATTTAAATCTATATTAATAAAATTTCTTATTTGTTAGAGAAAATACAGGCTATAAGAGAAACTCTTAATTATCCCTGGTAATAAAGAATAGGGAGTAAAAGGATAAATTAATTCACAAATTTCCCCAATAATCTTTTTATTTTTGTATTTCATCCTTTGCTTCCCCTGTTTCTGCATCATTGGATAGGTTAACAAATAGATAGCATTCCGACAGCAGCAAGAGGCTGACAGCGGCCTTACATAGAGTGGTGGCTGCAGGCGTCAGACCTCTCAAGTGTGTTTTTGTTTTTAGATTTAAATACATTTTTGTAGGATATATAGTAGCCAATTTACCTCTCTACCATTTCTCCATATCTGATGCCAGGCTTGGTTCGCATATTTTTTTATATTAGCTATTGCACTTCTGAAGGCATTTGATTTGCAGATACCTGACATAGATAATATCCAAAGTAAAAAATCAGGTCATGTAAGTAGATCATGTAAGTGTTAAAGGCTATTGTGTACATTTGCTTGTATGTTTGCCTATATAAGTGAAACTAATAAGAAAATAATGGTGTCCTGGAGCAAAAGTCTCAGATTGTTATTCAAATGGGACAATTTCATTTTCTGAAAGTCAATATAGTCAACCCCATGAAAAAGTGTAAAACTAATAAGAGACGATCATATTATAATGGTGCCTCTAGAGGTTCAGTTTAATTTCACATCTTCCAGTAAATAAAATCCTTGTTTATTGGGCTATATGAATAATTTTCCAATGAATAATTACATATTTGGTTTCTTTAGAATCATTTGTTTTTGAATGAGAAAATCCTAAACCCATAGCTTAACTCTTGGTAAACAGGAATACTTCACACTGATAGAATATTAAAGAGCTAATAAATTAACAGAAGGAAAGTTTGTCAGCTAATACCTGTTGCACAATTGTTGTCAGTTCTAAGCAGAGCTGTATGACATTATTCCTTGTGACTGAGTAGTCTGTGACAGCAGCAAATGGTGACCTATAAAGGAACAAAGAAAAACTGTGATTCCAAAAATTCCAAGAAAGACTCCAAAAATTATAATAGCCTAAAATAAGATTTTGAATAATGTGAAATAAATTGTTCATAATGATAAAACTATTTAGGACATTGTTAAGAAAAAAACGGAGAGAAATGCTTTGAAGAAAATTAAAGTCAAGTAATATAATATTTGTTTTCCATAAAATTTCTCACTTTTTTTAGTTCCTAATATTTAGAAGTTCTTTGGTACTTCTTACAAGGTCTCTTTATTACATCTAAAACAAATTAAGAAAAAAGGAGTACATTAGGCAAAGCAACATTTAATTTACTTTGAAATGAAGAAAGATTTTGAGTACAATATATCTTTGAGATATTCACAATTAAGAGTTAGCAATGGTAGCTAATACTTACCAAGGACTTACTATGTGCCAATTACTGTTCCAAATGCTTTACTGCATGCACTAAATTATTTTCAAAACAGCTTTATAATATAGGCACTATTACTATTCTTATTTCATCTTGGATACATTTTGGTAGTTTGTGTTTTTCAAGGATGTGGTCTACTTCATCTAAATGTTAACTTTTGCATGAAAAGTTACTTGTAGTATTCCTTTATTATCCTTTTATTTTTTATTGACTTCTCTATTGTGTTTCTGTTTTTAGTTTCATTGATTTCTGCACCTTTATCATTATTATTTGCTCCCGTCCTGTTGCCTTGGGATTATTGTGCTGTTATTTTACTATTTTCTTTAATTTTACTTTATTGTAAGAATATTTAATATGAGATCTACCCTCTTAACAACATTTAAGTGTACATGATAGTATTGTTAACTATGAATACAGTGTTGTACAACAGATCTCTGGAACATATTCATCTTGCTTAACTGAAACTTTATGTCAGTTGATTGACAAATATTTTTTTTCTATTTTTTGAGATGGGAGCTTAGATAATTGATTTGAGATTTTTTTCTGATATAAGAATTTGATGCTATAAATTTCCCTTTCAGTATTGTTTTAGCTATGTGCCGCATAACTTATTTGTTCTAATTTTACTGTATTTCTTCTTCTTTCCCTTCTTCCTCTTTTATCCATGTATTATTAAGAAGTGTGTTTTTTAATTTCTACTTAGATTCCATTATGGTTAAAGAATAGATTCTAATTTCAGTTCTTTTAAATGTATTAAGGTTTATTTTATGATGCAGGTCTATATTAGTGAATGTTCTATAGGCACTTGAAAAGAATTTGTATTCTGCTGTTTTTGGACAAAGTGCTCTAAAAATGTCAATTATATCATGTTGCTTGATGGTATTATTTAGCACTTCTAATTCTTGCTGACTTTCTGTCTAGTAGTTTTATCATTTTTTTTTTGAGAGAATGGAGAAGAAGTAGCCAACTAAAATTGTGAATTTATCTATTCTAGTTCTGTAAGTTTTTATTCCATGTACTTAGAAGTTCTGTTGTTTGTTACATACATATTCAAAGCAATGTCTGTTTCTTCATTTTTGAGCTGTCTAGTATATGATCATCTATTACATTTTGGTGGTTTTTGTTCTTAATTTGATATCACTTGTAAATAGTTGTTTTTAATTTGAATGTAATATTCACATAATACAGATTAACCCCCAACTTTTCATATCTGTTTGTTACAAGTATTTTTCCCAGTTTGTCATCTATCTTATATATTGTCATGTTTTTAAATTTTATGTAGTCAAAAGTCAAACAGTATATTTGTTTTAACTTTAATCCACATTTTAAGTATTTAATAAGTCTTTCTACATCTAGAAATCATTTTGTTTACATTTTCTACAGTTTCTTATGGATTTATGTTTTCTACTTAAATAAATGATATACCTAAAATGATTTTAGTGATCTGTCAGTGTTCTATCATTATTTATTTTCCAAAAACTTAACTAAGAGCCACAGTACCATTTATTAAATTATGCTTCTTTTCCAGTGGTTTTAACATATTGTTTTCTAAATGATTCCATATACCACAGTCTATTATGGGCTCTCTTCCACTAATCTGTTTACTCCTATTCCAAAACTCAGTACATTTTTATATGTATATATTACTGAAACAGAAGGAGACATTATGAATTCAAATAAAGTCAATTATAAAAATATGTTATCAATCTATGATTTTAGTTCAAAAATTAGCCTACTTAGTTGTAAGTAGGACCAGCTTTAAAAATTCCATCTTGATGGAAGTTTTCTAAACCTGAATTGTAGAGATGGTTGCAAGGATATATCCAAATTTTCTAAACCTCATTAAGTTGTACTTAAAACAAGTGAATTTTATAGAATGCAAATTAGGCCCCTATAAAACTATTTTTTTAAATGTAAAATATAAGCATTTCTAGGAAAAAACATTAATAAAAAATGCTACCTAAAGACCATTTATTTTTGCTGCATTGAAGCATAAAAACTATCATTTCAATTAAGAATTCAAAGATGCTTTTGGCATTATTAAAAAGTTTAAATTGCTAGATTTGAAAATGTCAGTCTGCTAATAAAACCTAAAAACTTCATTCAAGAGTGATAAGATGAATTACAGCATGGATTTTCCCATAAATACTTGAGACTCTCACTTGTTCTTCAAAACATACCAAAAGAAAAATCCATTGTTACTGAATGCCTGTAGCAAACTGAATTCTAAAGCATGTTTTTTCCACTTTCCTGACGACTCATATTTCAAATAGAATATGATTCTCGATCAAGATTAAGTGTTAAGAAAGCTGGGAGGGTGGACGATGTAAACATATACCAAGGAAAACACTAATTATATTTTGTAATGAATTCCTCTAAAGCTTTCATTTTAAAGACAAATCGTTTGCAACCATACCAAGAACCATTCTTAGCCAGCAGATATTAATGTTTGTTATGGTGATTTTGGCTATATTCATACATTAAAAAAGATGAAAGACTGGGTTCCAATCTCTGTGAGTTACCAAAGATGACCATTCAATCATGACTTCATGATCATCTATGAAATAAATAAGTGGACCTCTATAGAAGAACTGAGCATAATCAGCTCAAAAACAAAACAAAATAAAGAGAGGAATTTGTTCTACACTCTAAAGAAAACCCAAGATAGAGCTTAGGCTGCTTACAAAAAGAACACAGTGACTTTAAATTAAGAAAATAAAATTCCTGGTAAGAAAGCTTTTTGGTGCCAGAAAGTTTTAAAAATGATAAAAACCTTGGCTTATCAATAAATGGCTGTTATGGGTAATAGGATGCTTATATGTGTTTCTAGTGCAAAGGTTTATGGTGCTGCAAGAAATTATTTTTTTGTATGCTTTAAAACAAAAGGACTGCATTTATGAAAAGGTTACTAATGTTAAGAAATCCTAAACAAAATAGAAGCTAATAAGGAAAGCTGAAATGTTGCAGTTAAAAGACTATCTGGAAGGCCTTACTATTTCCCAGCACTGCTGATCCTGAAGGGCTGTCCATGAACAGTGGCAGTACTACATCACTGCTCATATTTGGAAAAAGAGGTGCCCAGTAAGAGCAGTGAGTACATGAGATGAAATAAGACCCAACAACAATGAGCTTCAATATCTAAGAAGATATTAGTTCAACCATTTTCTTAGATAAGGCAAAAGATTTCACAGAAATTTTGTTTTCCTTTGACACCTATTAAAAAAGAAACAACAGGCCCAAAATGGAGTCACTTGTGCTAAGTCCCATTCGAAAAAACCAACACTTAATGGCAGTTTCAGCCTCTCCCAGCAGTGGAATTTTAAACCAATCATCCTGGATTTTTTCTGATCAGCACCAGTGAGGTGATCTTCCAGATAAGACCTCTGAAGTCCCTGGCTGCTATGGCAAGGTAACCTTGTCTGAAATAATCCTTTTATTTGTAAGTCCCCTCACCCCTGTGGCTATAAAAGCCTTCCAATTTGTACAACTCCCCTGAGCTCCTTTCTGCTTGCTAGATGGGATGCTACCCAATTCACAAACTCCAATTAGATCTTCAAATTTATTTAGTTGAATTTTGTTTTTTAACACACCCTCTTTTTTAAATAAATGTATATTGATTTAATTTACCTATTAAAAGCAAAATTTATCAGATTGGAATTTTTTTATCCAGTAAAATATAAGGAGAAATGGACAAGTTCACAATCGTACTATGAAATTTTGATATAATTCCATCAGAAAGAGACTAGATCAAATAGAAAAAAGGGATATAGAAGCACTGAATTGTCACATGTGCCCTAATATAGTTAGATCTAATATATAAAATCATGCTCCAAACATGCATCTATTCACACAGACCATTTACCCAAAATTTAAAAGACCAAATTCTGAATCACAAAGGAATTTGAAAGTATCAGTATCATAAGCAATAAAAAATAGTCAGACAAACTCAAGATGCTTGGAAATTCAAAATGCATTTCTAAATAACTCATGAGGGAAATTATAACATACTTGTTACTAAATGACTATAAAAATATATACAAATTTGTGAGAGTACCTAAAGTTTTACTATTTAAAACAAAGGTAAAAATCCAGGAAACAATAGAATCAATAAAACCAAAATTGAGCTCCTCAAAAATGTAATGAAAACTAATCTCTGGCAAAACCCATCTGGAGAAGACACAAAAAGACCACAGAAATGATACGCAGAATAAAAAGGGCTATAATTGTAGACCTGACTGATTTTTAAACACCCTAACACTTATGCCTTAAACACTTTAAAGGTTTTCAGTGATATAAAATCATATCTCATGGATCCCTTCAAAATAGAATGGGCTTGAAAGAAATTTCAGAATCAATAAGAGTTAGAATTTATGCTAAAAATAAGAGGAAAAAAACTGTCACATACATAGCAAAATAAACTTCTATAAATAATACTTTTGAACATTTTTAGTGATGTTATTGTACACCATGATACATGCAGTGATCTGTAAACCTCCAAGTATAGACTGATTTGGCACAGCCATATAAAACGGCAAGAAAGATAAAGTGTGAATAACAGCAGAATGTAGGTTAAAAATAGACAAGTAAACTATGCATTGAAAATAAATAGTAAAGCTACCACCTGTGATTCAACTTTGAGGCTTTTTCTCTGGGAAAGTCTGCTATTTCATTCAAGTCAATATTTAAAATGTGAGAATAACTTTTCGTTAGACTTAGATTTTTTTTAAAAAAAGAAATGTTAAGGAGCTTGTTTTTGAAAATAAATCTTATTTGAATGGAAGTTCCACTGGAATTGGATTTTTTATGAATTATAAACATTTTTTCCTAGCATCCCACCTCTTAAGCCTTAAACATTCAAGTTTTTCAATATCAAAAGATATCTCATTGATGCCTTCAAAATAGAATGAGAAATAAACTTTCAATAAAATTCTGTATAGCAATTTGAATTATGAAGGACAAAAGTAGAAAAATGGTATTTTTTAGAATTTGAAGAGAAATACTAAAGTGCAAATAAATGCATATATATGCTTCATTACTAAGGATCACTTCCTCAAAATCCTTAAGAATTAGTCAGCTTTCAAAAGGAGATGTAGCATGACAAAGGAAAATGATGAAGAAGAAATAAGAAGGGCTTTGGTATCAAATAAAAATAGATTTAAATTATAATTTTCATACTAGATGAATGACTTTAGGCAAATTATTTAATGTCTCATATATATAATGGGGATAATAATACCTACTTTGTGGGACTTCAATGAGTTGACATATGTAAAGTATCTATTTCAGTCTCCAGAGGTAAAGATTTTTGCTTATTTTTCTTTTCCTTTCTCCCCCTTCAAGTGACATCAAATAAAAATTGCAATTAAATCCAATCATATTGCTGTGCATGAAAATTCTTCCCAAAATGTAACAAAAACTTTAATGCCAAAAATGTATTGCTTTAAAAAATTAAGCAACTTGTTTTACAACAAAATAACCATATTTAAACTGGCAGAATTATATCATATTATAAAGCAAAGGAATAAACTAAGGTTAAAGACCCAATGTTTAGCAATATTTGATTGCAGTGGCCATTTTAAACCCTCAAAAGTAAATCATATCTATACTGACAAATGAAAATATTAAGAACTTTTGATCAACATTATTTCTATGGAACTTTTATAATTAACTATGTAAGTTCTAAGTTATTCAAAAGCAAACAAAAATAAAACAAGACAAGACATATTCTTAACCTTATATAAAGAAAACATAAATATAGATTAGCTCTGTCTAGAACTTAAAATTAACCAAACAAAAATATTAACTAAATTTATTTAGAGAAGAGTTAGGGACTTAAATCATGATTCTATAAGTCACTAATAAGTTTCGTTAGTGTTTATCCTTTGAGATTACATAAATGGAAATGTTATATATATTCTCCATGTGGCTTTTGTGAACAAGGCCCATGAGTTATAGAATATTAGAGCTGAGAAGAGACCTTCAAATTCTATAGGTCTTATATCCTTATTCTGAAAATAAAATAGAAAAGGGTTAAGGTTACCCAAGGCTTGAGGCAGAGCTGACTATCTCAACTCTTTATCAGTTACCTGCTCTTTAAACTACTGCAAGATGTATTTCAGCAGGGATTCACAATAATGGTCTTGGAGAACACTGCTCTTTTGGCTTTTCTAACATTGATTCATGTTTTGTGGCTTTTTTTTTTTGTAATTTGTAGAACACAATGACACAAGAGGGCACGTGGAGTGTTGTCTTGCTTGTTTGCTACCTAAAGTATGTTTTTCTTTGAAAAAAATAAAATATAAGTTAAATACAAACACACTAACAATAGCTAATAAAGTCTGGGCTATGTGTCAGGAAAACAAACAGCCTAAATAAACATTTCACCTGGCTCAGTTGAAGATACAATCCTATTACATTTAAATTGATTTGGGGACCTTCTGAAATGTATACTGGCCAAGGAGCAGTTAAGATATTCATACAATTCATGGCAAGAGGAGGAAGCAAAGTCAAGCTTCCAAAATAGAATCAGCACTTATGATTTGTCTTTTCTCTTTTCCATCACCACTAAAATATTAAGAATCTATGCAAAGGGATGTTAACATGAGACTAAACTATTCTGAATATCAAAGCATTTCACAGAAACATTTCTTCAAAGAGAAGTTATCGCTTACCTTTAACTCACAACCAATTCATGTATTCCACTTTTCATGAGTTCTAAGTAAAAACACTAAACTGGTGCTGGTAAGGTCACATATATCCTGATTACATAATCTACAACACATTTTTAGTCTTTAACCTACCTAATCTCACAGCAGCATTTGACCCTACTGACCACTTCCTTTTGCTCCTACATCTCTTTACTCTGATCTTAAATATTCTCCCCTTGCACAAAAAAGGTAATTATGTGAGGTGATGAACATTTTAATGAACCTTAATATGGTAATCATTTTGCAATACAAATGTGTATCAAATCATCACATTGTACACCTTAAACTTGCACAATGTTATGTCAATTTTATCTAAACGAAGTTGAAAAATAAAGCAACACCAAAATCTCAATAGAAAGATAACATACTCTTTACTGCCTTTGCTTCCATGAAACCACTCTCAACTAATTCTCTCCTTCCTCTCTAGTTATGCCTTGTTATTTTTCCCTCCATAGCTAAACTTCTAATCATTCTTTAGTTGTTGTGGTCCACAGAGCTCATTCCTCATCCAAGTTCTCTTCAGTTACTCAAATGTATTTCTTTAGTACCCACTACAGGTTAGGGACTATTCTAGATAATTGAGATATCACTGAACAAAACAGCTGAAAATCCTTGCTGTTTTCAAGCACACACCGGATAAAGACTAGTCAGACAAAAATATTAAGAATAATACATGAGTAAATTATGTAGTGTGTTAGAAGGGTTTGCGTGTTATGGAAAATAAATAGAGCAGAGAATTCTGTAATTCTTACACCACCATATTAATATATCTATGACTTTGATGATCCCAAAATTTCTATCAACCATATATCTTTTATGAGCAGCAATACTCTAAAGACCTTATTACTTGAATATTCTCCAGCCATCACAATTTATAATGCCTGACACTCAACATTTGTCTTCCACCATAAGCTGTTCCTCCTCTTTCGATAATGGCACTACCATCCGTTGGTTCAGCCAAGTCAGATACCCTTTATTTAACATATCTCCTTTTCCCTTAGTTTCTAGATCTTACTTGTTACCAAGTCTTATTTATCTGCATAAATATCTCCAACATTCTTCCATCCTCACTGCTCCTCTCTAATTAATTAAAAGTATCAATAAAGAGCAGTGGAAAGGATCAATTCTGAAGTCAGATACCTGGACTGAATCTTGGCTCCAATGCTTAATTGTCATTTGGTTTTGAACTTAACCTCTGTAAGTGCTAGTTTTCCTATCCGTAAAATAAAGACAACCCTCCTATTGTTACTGTATTAAATGTGTGTGGCTGGAAGTATTAATATCAGAACCACTGATAGTAGCAGCAGCATGATTAGTTTCTAAAATAGCCTCTTAACTGGTTTCACTTCTTTTAGCCTTATTCTTCTCTAATCTTTCTTAACACTATATCCCAAGTAGTCTTCAAAATTTACAAATCAGAACACAACAATGACCCTAAATAGGCCCCTACTGCCTTCAGCATTAAGTCCAAATGCCTTAGCTTGGCAAATCATTTCTTTCTTTTTTCCCCCTTCTCATCTTTTCTTTAAAAACTTAAACTGTTAAAAACATCATCATTATAGGCAAGTTAGCCTTGAGCTAAACTTTTCTGTGAAAGATCTTCAAAATACAAACTCCAGTTTTCTTTTTTTCAATTTACAAAAAAGTCTCAGTTGAAGATTTTAAAGTTATCACAAGGTTGTCCCCCTGCCCCAGTATGTAATTCATTTTTATGGTCAAAATGTTAAATGACATTTGATTTCATTGATCACCGTGGTATGATATAACACAAACTAAACATTTGAGAAATTTTGCAGCAATGGAAGCCAAATAGATGATTTTAAATAATTCCCTTCAGGTTTTTGTCACATTTCCTCTTTCTATGGGGCAAACATAAAACACCACTGTCTAACTTCATAGATTGCTATGTGTGTATTTGCATGTATTTTTTATGTGTGTGTCTCTACCTGTCCAATCCTTTCAGAAGAAAACATGAAATAATATCATAATCAAACTGGTGTTCAAAGAAAATTACTTCTGAAACATTTGGAAGATATTTTACCTGTCCAGCCAGGCAAGCAGGCTCTTGGCTGCTCCAATCAGATCCACAACTGAAGTCAGAAAGTCATTTGGCAATTTTCGGCTGGTTCTTCCATCATAATGGCCACTCCTTCTCCTCCCTGTTATAAAATTCTGTAGATTTTTGGCAGATGCATTCAACTTGTGAGAAAGGGTTTTTAGATTTTCTGTTTCCAAGCCATAATTCTGAATTATAAAAGAAAGAGAACAAATATACTTAAAGTCAACATTTTATTCATTCATTAAAATATTTACTGAGCACTTTACTATGTACAAGCCATGCAACTTGTCTTAAAAGTAACAAATGAGCCTGGCCAGTGTTACTCAGTGGTTGAGCACTGACCTATGAACCAAGAGGTCCCTGGTTTGATTTCTGATCAGGGCACATGCCCGGGTTTCGGGCTTGATCCCCAGTAGCGGGTATGTAGGAGGCAGTTGATCAATGATTCTTTCTCATCATTGATGTTTCTATCTCTCCCTCTCCCTTCCTCTCTCTGAAATAAAAAAAAATTAAGTTACAAATGGATAAGCTAGGATTCCTGGTCTAATGGATCCAGTCAAGTGAGGATTGGGGAAATGTCAGATAAATTACAATAAAATGTGTAAAGTACTAATATGAACATGGATAGATGAGGGCATTATATATTGGAACTATACCACCCAAGACAGAAAGGTTATAAAGATCCAGAAGTGTTTTTTAAACCCAAACATAAGTTCATTTAATTGTGAAATTCATTATTGTCAACAATTATTTTTGAGTATCTATTCTAACAGCATATGCATATTGTGACTGTAGGTACTAAAAAATTCTGCCCTCAAAGTCAGCAAAATAAGCACAACCCAACAATAAAAGGAAGCAAGAAATTGATCACAGAATACTTTTTTCCCCTGTGTTCACTCTATAATGTTTCAAATAAGAAGTTTCTATTATAATATGGTACCAGGAAAAACTCTGCTTCCTCAGGGGAACCAATGCGCTTTCTCCTTTTTATAATATAAATTATTAAACTTATATTTACTTTTATCATGGTTACATTAGCTCACAGTCAAATGTGAAACACATCTAAGGCAATCATAGTGACTTTTTGGTAAGTGTATTCATTTTCGTTTCCTTCGTCTCACTTTTAAACTTCTAGTAATGTTTATTATTTTACCCTAAAGATTTTATCTACAAAGTAATACAGAAAGAGGTTACAAGAAATAATGCAAACAAGCTTTTCTACCGTATTCATTAGGAAAATATTATAAGATCCCCTCAAATAAACTTTAGGGAAGGATTTTAGTTACAATTAAATTTTAAAGCAGCTAATTGCGAGTTGTAAAACATCTCTAAGATAGGCTGGCTAACTTGATCAAAGGATGATGATGATTGAACTACTCAGCAAACATACATTACTGTCCCATGTAGGATTACAAGTATTATCACTTTACAGAAATTATAAAACCCAAGATTTCTTTGTTTGCTTAAAGAGCTCAGAGTTTAGAGTAGACAGAGTTTAGAATGGGATAAGTCATCAGGATGCCTGCTGATAACAAATGATACAAAATGGAAGATAAAATACTGAAGGAGTAAAAAAGGGAAGCAAATGGTACATGAGTTTAGCTATATTATTAAATCAACAACCACTGGAAATATCTATTCAATATGAAATTTAGGTTTATTTTTACATGGTAATTTAGAAAAGCTAATTTAGAGGAGATAAAAGAAAGGACTAAAGAAGGTTTGGATGCATAAACACTAAATACTTCATTATGTTAAGTATGTTAACACTAAAGATTTAATAGTGATAAAAGTCTGATTGTTTTTTACTGAGAATTCACATTTTTATGAAAAGAACATCTTTTTTTTGGAGCCATGGATTTGTTTTTTTTAATCACAGAATATTAAATTTTCGCTGCTTAATTTAAATAGCAATATCCTCCCTCTCTCAAGTTAAAAAGTTTGGCTTGCACAAATAAAACAACATTCTTTTCAAATTCTATTGCATCTGAGCATGGATTATCTATGAAAACTTTGAAAGATTTCATGCAGATTGTCACTATATTAAGAGGAAATCTTTCTATAAGTTTATAAATGTACTCTCTAATGCAGTGATGGCGAACCTTTTGAGCTTGGCATGTCAGCATTTTGAAAAACCCTAACTTAACTCTGGTGCCGTGTCACATATAGAAATTTTTTTATATTTGCAACCATAGTAAAACAAAGATTTAATTTTGATATTTATTTTATATATTTAAATGCCATTTAACAAAGA
Source organism: Myotis davidii (assembly GCF_000327345.1). Classification (NCBI taxonomy): domain Eukaryota; kingdom Metazoa; phylum Chordata; class Mammalia; order Chiroptera; family Vespertilionidae; genus Myotis; species Myotis davidii. Next base: position 894,217 of record NW_006282518.1, on the reverse strand, counting down.
AAAATCAACCAAAAAAAATGAGTTCGCGTGTCACCCCTGACACGCGTGTCATAGGTTCGCCATCACTGCTCTAATGACTAGATAGAACAATTTGCAGTTATAATAACTAAATGTAAATATCTCTGAAGTCCTTAAAAATATTTTCAGATGTTTTCCTGTGTTAAAGCATTTTCCCTGAAATATAACAATGTTTGCCTTTTTGCATACCAATGATTTTAATGCGAAACTTTTTATTTATAAACAAATTATAACAATTTTTAGATGAGCTCAAATTTTAATAGTTTATTAGAGGAATTGATTAGAGTCTAATCAATCAACCTGGTAATGGCTTAACTCTATAGCCATTAGCTTCCATAAAAAATTAATTTAAATTATATCTATCTATATAAGCATCTCAATAATAAAAATCTGAAGGCAAAGTAAAAGTACTTTGGAACCTTCTACATTTAAGACAATATTATTTTTAATACAATTCAGGAATTAGGGAATAGAAAAGTCCTCTGGACAAAACCTGGGAAGATACTCTGAGAAGGCCTCCAAACTTGGAAACCTACTGAAAAAAAAATCCTACATGGAGAAAACGTGAAAAATGAGGAGGATAGAGGAATGTAAAGGCAAGATATAAAAGATTATTAGAAAACTGAGAGGGAAATACTTAAAACTGATCCTAGTTAACAAATATAACTGGTTAAAATAATAATGCCAAAGCGTTTTTTTTAATTCTAGAAGGGTTATAAAAATAGGTTTGAATCTTATCTGTATACAAAAGCATCTATGTGGTACTATATTAAGAAAAGGGATGGACTAACTGACCTTTCAGGTTAATTTTTGTCATCACAATTCTCAAATCTAAGTAGCTCAAAATCAATTACTGTCAACACAAATATCTTCCTGCTATTTCTTTCATGAAAGGGGATAGTGTGTTGTGACCCGCTAAGTTACCAGTAAATTACACTCCCTTGCCTGCCATGTAAAGAAGTGTCAGGTAAATAAAGCAATTATTTGCTTTTGGCCAGAATTATGTCCTACCTCAACTTTATAAAAATACAAGTTTATTCATTACAGATTGGCTTTTCACTGGATATGCATGGAAAAATTAGGCATTACTACTGATATAGAAAAAGGCAACATAAAAAAGTTTGAACAGAAAATGTATTCAGCTATTTTCTTTTCGTATGTTACCTATCTGTTCATATACTTGGCCAATAAGATGTCTGCTAGGAAATCTTTTGTGACTCTGGACTGATTCAACATAGCCTGTTTAGTCTTAAGGAACTAGTGCTAATAAGTTCGTACTGCTCTTCTCTTTCAATTATATGCATGCAAAACCACAGGAAAGAAAGGAATAAGGGAACACACTTAACATTTTAGTGACAAAGTCTTACTAAACACTCAACTAAAAATGTTCAATACTGGTACCACATATTTTACAATGTCAATACTATTTTATTCATAGATCCTCATTTGTAGCATGTAACAGGTATTTAGGTTTCATAATGCTTTGCTTTAAAAATGAGTGAGTCCTAAATAGATTGCTGTAATGAAGTTTTTTAGAAATTATTTTGAGATGAATGAACCAAGCAATTATGATGCAAAGAAAAAAATCCTAGCAATTGCAGACATCAAAAATTTCCTGCAAAATGCCTACCTATTATATGAAAAGTACACAAAGAATTAAATGCAAACTATTTTTATCCTGTCATAAATGATTCACTACACTTCCAAATAAAAGGTGTCAGAACATAAATTAAGGGCTATATATTCAGCTATAAAAATAGCTGTTATAGCTGAATACATTACCTATAAATAATTTATGCTTTACT
>NW_006282518.1:877292-891195 GCF_000327345.1 Myotis davidii | reverse complement strand
TGCCTCCCTCCCCCCCCCCCTATGCAGCCCCTCCCCAGGTCCCACTGAGCCTTGCCCTCTCCGATTTCCTCTCTGAACTCAACTGCCAAATGCTTGCGGGGTGAGCCACTGACAACTCTGCTCTCAGGGCCCAGGGCACCCTCATTTCATCTTCTTCCAAATCCCAGACTGCGAGAGGGCACAGGCCGTGCTGAGGGACTCCGCCTCCCCCACCGAGTGCACAAATTTTTGTGCACCGGGCCTCTCGTCCTACCTAATAATAGACAAACATGTAAATTGGCCATCCCTCCACTACGCTCACCAGCCAATCAGGAGAGTATGCAAATTAACCCAACAAAGATGGCAGTCAATTTGCATACGCAGGGGTGAAGCGGTGGAGCCAAGACTGAAGGCTCTATCTGGAGCTGCAAAGACTGAAGGCTCCATCCGGGGCAAAGACCTGGGTCCCAGGTGCTGGAGGAAAACCGGTGCCGGCAGCCAGGGGAAGGGAAGGCCTATTGCACGAATCTCTTCGTGCAATGGGCCTCTAGTATTAAATAAAAGCATAACAGCTTGAAAGAGTTAATAGACCTCCAAACCATGAACAGCTTAATTCGTTCTAGAATAAGATGGTACAAACAATATAGTTGGTGCTTAATAAATATACACTGCATGGATACATAAACATTAGCTGCCAAACATTTATTCCCATCAGGAATAATTTTAAGACAAGGCAGATGAAAATATGCCAAAGCTTAAAAGAAGCAAATAAATTTGTTAATTACTCTGTCTTCTTATACTAGAACAAATACATCAGTCAGAGGGTATGTAAGCAAGAAAAAAAAGGCAGTTCCCTGGAGAAAGGCAGAGAATTTCATTCAGTAAGATAACATTAATTTAACATCCTCTATGTGCTAAGCACTGACAGAAAGCATACTGGAGGACCAAAAATCTAAGCAAAGAATTATCATGTCGTACAAAATATAAGTTGCCTTTCTTCCCATCACTTTCCACTGTGCACCAGCCAAATAAAAATTCTCATTTCTTTATGAACACTCCATAGTCTTCTTCCTAGGTATATTTCCCCCAACTTTTTTTTTGTCTGGTGAACATCTCATCCTGAAAGTCTCAATGCAAAGCCCATCTACACTTCCTGGATCCCCTAGCAGTGTTCATAATTTCCTTCTGCACTCCCCTGGGATTGTCTTTAAATCTATATTACCTTTCAATGACTATCGTCTTCTTTACTAGATGGCATACATCTTATGAGCACAGATTATGCCTTTTTCGTCATTGTATCCCCCACCGTAGCACTGTTTGAACATGAATATATAGGTGTTGAAAGAAGAAATAAGTACAGTTGATGTAAGAAAAAGTACAAAAGACAGCAGAGTCATTAATTTCAAAAAGACAAGACAGTTCCTCATTCACAATAGCAGAATTTCTGGTCTAGTCACCTCAGCTTGTTGATGCGGGATCTCACCTCCTGATTTCATAATGGCATGTAGAAGTAAATCAGAATTCGTTGCTCAGTAATTTGCTTTATATTCACTGGGAAACATCTGTTGCATAAACTGGAAGATATCTGCACTTCTAACTTGCTGATATATAACCATTAAGAAGCAGTGATAATGAACAACATAAACTGACGAACAAAAACAGATCCAGAGACAGAGAAGCATGGATCAGGCCGTCAAACCTCAGAGGGATATGTAATACCTTCATCAATAAAGAAAAAAAAGAGGCAGTGAAAAGGAAGTTTAATATTTGACCTCTCTGGGGAATGAGAGCAATTTATTGCTGGATACTCGTGTGTGTGTGTGTGTGTGTGTGTGTGTGTGTGTGTGTGTTTGTGTTAACTTCCAGAACAGGTCAACTACATAATGAAGTTTTCCCAAGAAAATTATGTAATACCATGGTGCTTAAACCCACAACTGTAGAAGGATTAAAACTTAGAATTTGAAGGGATTTACCATAGCTCCAGAGCTCACATAGCAAAATGGTCTGGACATATGTCTCTGATGTCATCCTTTTAAGTTAATTTAAGGTCAGCAGAGCTTGTTTGGAAGCCAAACTCTAAAGCCTAAAGGTCTAGACCAGCCGTGGGCAAACTACAGCCCGCGGGCCGGATCCGGCCCGTTTGAAATGATTAAACTATTGAAAAAAAAGACCGTACCCTTTTATGTAATGATGTTTACTTTGAATTTATATTAGTTCACACAAACACTCCATCCATGCTTTTGTTCCGGCCCTCCGGTCCAGTTTAAGAACCCATTGTGGCCCTCGAGTCAAAAAGTTTGCCCACCCCTGGTCTAGACTCTCTGTAGGTAACACTGCAATAATCTATCTTCCTTCTTTAAACGGGCAGGGTACGAGCCTAGTACTTGAGTGGCTCATTTATATGGAGTTCTACTTCTAAGACATACACCCTGGACTTCAAACTCCGACACACCCAACTAATGCTGTTATAGAAGATGTGGCAATTAGGAGACTGCTGGATTAGATGCTCATTTCCAAACCACTCTATTGCACTTTCATGGCCACTCTGACACAGATTTGGAGACCAGCATGCAAAAGCACTGTGGACCCTTACCTTACCTCAAGTACTCATTTATTTCATAGATGATTTTGTGATCTGATTCATACAAGGGATAGAGTGTACATGTGTGTTCTGGTCTGAATTAATTTATCTTATCTCAGGAATAAGGAAATAAGAAGATTGCCAAGCAATTACATAAAAAATGTGTCAAGACTCTTTCATCGATACTTTCAAAAAATATTTATTCAGCACCCACTCTTCCCTGGCATTTGTGCTACATGCTAGGTGTTCAATAAACAGTCACTTTCCCCACATAGCTTACAGTCTAATGAAGAAACAGATATTAAAATGATAAACACACATATACATATATAATTAACATATGACATGATGGTTAAGAAAGAGAGTAACATTGGAGGGTTAATTTTAGATCAGACATGGGTGGTGGAGTGATCAGGAAATATCTCTTTGAGGAGATGACAATTAAGGTAAGACTGAAATATGTAAGTGGGAGTTGCTATTCAATGAATATGGTTTCAGACTCTACTCTTCTTCAGAAACTTCTTTCAGTCTGCTCTTTTTTCCCCCTTGCTTATCCTATTCACTTTTTGTGAAATTTGATGACATTATTGATATTCTTTAATGAAAATAGCATTCTCTATTGCTTCTGTGACAACTCTTTTGTGGTTGTTTTTATGCTTCTCTGACCACTTCATAAGCCTTCTCTGCAATTTCCTCTTCTTCCTACGCAGCCCGAGTGCTGAGTGTGGAGCTGTGTCCTTTGTTTTTTATATTCTAGAGGCCCTCTCCTTTATCTATGGATTCAATCCCTACATTCTTGAGACTCCAAAATTTGTATATTCAGTTACTTTTCAACTTCAAACTAATATGTTCATTTCTGAAGAGTATCTCTTTCTGATAACCCAGATGTCTCAAATTCAACAAATTCAAAATTTGATTTATATTCCCACCTAAAACTATTCTTGCTGCCATTGCATATGTCTATTATTACAAAATCATCGACTCTATTTCTGCAGCTAGAAAAGATGGAAGCTTTCTCAACTCCTTTCTTAATCTTATCTACCCCTCATATTCACCAGCTCTTCTCTATTCCTATTGCACATCCATCCTTGGTTCAAGCCCTACTTATAGCTTGAGTAGATTATTTTAAACATTACCTAATTATTCTCCCATTTTTAGATTATGCCCACTCTATTCCATCATTTTCATTACCATCAGTTACCTTTTAAATACAATTATTTGATTATTCTTGCATGGTTCTCCAATGCTCACATTAAGAAGTACAGATCTCTTATCATGATGTTAAGACCTCAATTTCAGTCCCTGAACACACACACACACACACCCCCCCCCCCCCACACACACACACTTTATTTTTTATTAAATTATTGTTGAAAGTATTACATATTCCCCACCCCACTGACCCATTTTAGCCAGCTCCCACCTCTCCCAGGCCTTCACCACCCTATTGTCTGTGTCCATGGGTGATACATATATGCATACAAGTTCTTCGGTTGATCTCTTCCCACCCACTCACCCTCCCCCACCTTCCCTCTGAGATTTATCAGTCTGTTCCATGCTTCTATGTCTCTGGATCTATTTTGTTCATCAGTCTATTTTGTTCATTATGGCCCTATCTTTTCATGCCTAATTTCCGCTACTGTTTCCCACCGATTTTTTTTCATCCTAAATACCTTACCATTTTTCAAACACACCAGGCAAGCTCTTTATTCTGTGTGCATGTGTACATGTCATCTACTTGAAATACCATTCCCTCTGCTCCTCCATCTACCAAACACATGCTCATTCATATTCTATGAGGTTTCATAAATATTATCTCTTTTACAATATAAACCCATCTATTTTAGGCAAGCTAGTTATTTTCACTTCTGTGCCCCCATAATATTTAGCACATACTTTATTTTAGTAATTATATTATAGTAATGTGATTAATTATTTCTATGTCACTCTCTAGGCTTTTCAAGAGAACAGAAACTAGATTTTACATTTCACACACACACTGCTGAATGTATTAATTGATTTTAAAATTATGTTTAATTATCCACTCATTTCTTATTAAACATCATCATCTTAATAATACTTACTATTTACTGAATGCCTACTGTGTGTCAGGTGCTGAATTAGGCACTATAAAAACACTATCTAATTTGCTTTTTACAACAACATCAAAAGGTAGTTGTTATTATCTCTATTGTAAATAAAATAACTAAGGCTATGGTGAAATTATCTCCTCACAAATGACAGTAATTTACGTAGCCAAATTTCAATCCCAGATTATTATAAGACATGTTCTTTTTCATTGTAGTTCTACCCCCTCACAAATATGTGGAAGAATTTAAAACCAATCAGGTTATTGACATCTTATGTAACATGGAAAAAAATCTATGTTCCTCTCAGAATGTCTAATGTACTAACAGAATTTTGCAGGATTATTTTGACATTGTTTTATCTTATCTAATTAGGTATTGCTCTTTTAACATACAAAAAGTAACCATACAAGATACAATATTCCATTTTTATGGATGCATACATAAAGAACATGTAAATAAGTCTATTGTTTGAAGAATAATTTTCTAAAATAGGATTAATATTTGTGATGCTATATCAAAACTTTTAGAAGTGAATGGATTTTATAACTGATTATATACAACTGCATATCCTAAATGCTATGAAAACTCCTTTGGTGAGCTTTAACTTAATTTTTTCAAGTAGCTGAACGTAATGTCACTAGCTGAGTTGTAACTCTCCTTTTTGTTAATTGTGGAGATTTAAAATTTTTATTTATTGATTTTAGAGAGAAAGTGTGCAAGGAGAGAGATGGAAGGAGGGAGAAAAGAGAAAGAGAGATCCATTTATTGTTTCACTTATTTATGCATTCATTGGTAGATTCTCGTATGTGTCCTGACTGGAGATCGAACCTGCAGTCTTTGCATGTTGGGACAATGCTCTAACCAACTGAGGTACTGGACCAAGACTAAACCTCTTTAATTTGCAATTTGGCACTGTATAATATACCAAATTTAACGAAGGAGGAAAACACTACATCCAGTTGTTTGAATACTTTCTACTAGTACTTAAATTAGTTTTAAAAACATAAGAAAAGAAGAAAGGAAACAAAAAAAAGTTTAAAAGGAAAGAAAATGACAAAAAGTAAAGCTTCCCTTCCCACCAGTTTATGTCCTTACCAGTGCACACAGAAGGTCAACTGCTTCCAAGATCAGCTCCTGATGGCCAATGCGGCTGACCCCCAGGTCTTCTAGCTCCTGATGTGTAATGCGAAGCAGCTGGTCCCCACTGATCTTCTCCCTCTCGAAGTTCTTAATATACTGTTGCAAACAGTCATCAAGACCTGCAAAAGAAAAATATGGTAGACCAGAATAAAAAAAATGAGTTGAACCAAACAAATAAGAAAATAAAACAAGCATTAAGTCCTACCAAGCCACAAGTCCAGTCTATTTCAACTCTGGACTAGTTCAGTAATCCACCTTTTCTCAATCTATATATGTGCTGCAGTGGGAAAAAATCACTTCATCATATTCCAAATGGTTAAATTCCTACTTGGATTTTCATCCGCAATTAGGAATTCCTTACCCCTCTTCTCAGTTCTCTTTGTTGACTATTTAATAAAGTGTGCTAACAGGCAGGCTCCCCTATTTCCAAAGTTATCTGCATCCCATTCCTCCTTCCTTCTTTAATCCCACTACAGAGGAGAGATATATTTCTTCCTATACAAGGCTAACCTATCTCCCTGTGTTCTGGAATTCCATCTACTGCCACCTTAACACTACTTCAACAATTTAAAAAATTAAATGCTCTCTTTATTTTAACCCTTTCCTATTCATTGACTCTGTTCAAACTGCTGGCATCTTAAAAAACAAAATAAAACAAAAACAACACCTGCCGTAGACCAATTCCAGCATGTCATAATTTTAAGAGTTTCATCAAAAGGTTGATGAAACTTGGGGACTCAACAGGGTTGAGTCACACATATAGTCACCTGTTGGAAATGGCTAAAGGCATTTCCCCAAACCTGAATAGGAAATTGATTGTGGCTGCCAGACAGTTAAAGGGCATCTTAATCTACATGTTATTGCCTGTTACTGGCCAAACACCTGAACAGCCGTAGGCTATTCCCCCATTCTGACAATAGACTCTGTACCCTTTGAAACCTTACCCACTGAAGTGTATTATCTCCACCTTGCCTTAGGACAAACTATGTTAATAAAAGCAAGGGTCCTACACAAGGATGCACTCTTCAGTTCCTTTAGCTGAAGGTCCTCTGACCCCCAATGCCTTTAAAAATTATATCTAGTCTCCGGACTCTTTATTAGTCTCTGGATTTCTATGTCATCTACGCACAGCACCTTTTCCAGATTCCTGAACCCTTCTTGATGCTGGGACATGAACCCCGGCATAAATGGCACCCCAGATGGGACAAGAGCAGCCAACAATAAACACCTTTCTTTGATTTCCTTAATCTTGAGTTCTCCAGTAGTCTGTAATTCCCATCAGAATTAAACCCTTTACCATTATTTCCTCAACTTCAATGCACTTCTTAATCCACTGGCATTTGAATTTTACACAAATCCGAGAGTTGAAATCCACAGTGGATACGTTTTCAAGGTTATTTAGGGCACTTCATAAGTGTTTGGCTAGGCTATAGAATCAGTTAGCTTCAATAACCTATAAAATGTCTTCATACAAATGATGAACTAGCCCAAGCATATTACTTCTCTCTAGATTTTTAAATAAGGAACACCAAGAAAATGAGGCAATTCTCAAAAACGAAGGTCTTGATTATATCAAGTAAAGAGATGAGAGACCATAATGGGCTACAACCCAGCTGGAATTACAACAAAGCAGAAATTATAACCAATTAGAGAAAGCAGAGATGAGGTTAGTACAAATGTGCAAAGGGAAGTCAAGTCCCATAACATTAAGTAGCCACTGAGACAGGAAAAACTTAGTCCTAAAAGCCAACTGGTTCTGATAGGGTCTAGTACCAAGGCAACACATGTAGTTACTATATTATCAAGCTTTCTTAATGTAACCTGAGTTACCCTGCAGTCTGTCTATACTATCTTCTCTGTCTTTCATTTTCCGATAGTATGTGTACATTGCTCTCTCCAAGTTCTCTTGCCTCTTTGTCCATTCCTTCTCAGTCCTCTTTCAGGATACTTTCTCCAATTGTCCTAAAACTGTTGCTCTCCTTTCCATGGACCGCATTCTGGCCTCCTTACTTCTCACTCTTTACATTCTAACTGAACAATCTCATCCCTGCCTATGTCTTCACCTACCAACTAAGAGCCTGTACTTCCATTTCAGACCTTGCTGCAATCACTGTCTCAAAGAACGGCAGCACCATCTATCCCAGTATAGAACCCAAATATATGGGAGCCATCTTAGATTTATCTACCTTCCTTATATCCCTGCATCCAACCAATCTCCATGTCCTAAATTGTTCTTCTGAAATATATTTTACGTATGTACTTTCCTCTCATTCCATCTTCCTAAATCAAGCCATGCATTTTTCTCATCTGGATTAAAGCAGTTTTATGGTTTTACTGCTGCTAATTATGATATCCAATTCATTTTTCCCAACATAAAAATTCTGATATCATTCACTATTTCAAAATTTTTCAATGTTTCCTTGTACTTATGACAAAATAAAATCTCAACTCCCTTATATACTGGTCATAGCTCTTCCTGATCTAGACCTAGCCTTCCTGTACAGACTCATTCCAGAACTCACTTCTTTTTTTAAAAAAATATATTTTATTTGATTTTTTACAGAGAGGAAGGGAGAGAGATAGAGAGTTAGAAACATCAATGAGAGAGAAACATCGATCAGCTGCCTCCTGCACACTCCCCACTGGGGTTATGCCCGCAACCAAGGTACATGCCCTTGACCGGAATCGAACCTGGGACCCTTGAGTCCGCAGGCCGATGCTCTATCCGCTGAGCCAAACCGGTTAGGGCCAGAACTCTCACTTCTGAATCTCCAACTTCACAGACCTCCATTACAACAATGCACATATTATATTATAACTCCTTGTTCCCATGTCTGTGTGTCCAATAAATAGCCTGGAAATTCCTTGAAGCTGGACACTGCGTCTTCTGAATTTGGAGAATTGGGGCTTAGCACAGTGGCTGACACAGAGTGGTGTTTAATAAGTGTAAACTGAAAACATTAAACATTTATTTTATGCCATATAACCTGGTCAGAGCCATAAAGGAACATTTTACATAGGAGCTAAATCTAAAAGTAGTGTGGGCAAAATATTTGGTATATGGCATTTTGAGGCATTAATGTCTTGATACATTGCAGAAGAATATGATTGAATGTTATTGAGTTCATTTTTCTTATGATTCCTCTATGGAAAGCAATGATAAAGGATGGCCTACAGTGCCAATGCTAAGCATCATTATTAAGTTTACCAAACAAGTCAGTTACAAGTGGCAGTGTAGAAATAAGGAAGAGAGGCTTGTCCTCGATCTCATTAACTGGTACCTAATTTAGTTATTGAGGTATATTACTCCATAATATAGGATGTATCTTGGCTCCTATATTTAAAATGTAAAATATATGGTAAACATACAGATGGCGTATTATAATGAAATTATAATAATGTGACTTTATGTCAATATATGTAGTTATAAACTATAAAGTGCTTTTATATAGCTTTCTCACCTGAATTATAAATAATCAAAGACCTTATAATATTTGAGAGTTGCTGTTTGGACTGAAAGGTCAAAACCAATATTTCAAACTTAGGTATAGAGCAAATATGGTACAGAAAGAGTCATTTACAAAAAAATCACAAAAATAAATACATAATAAAATAGGACTAAAGGCCTAAATCTCATAACTCTAAGATCTAGGCAACATACACACATAATAGCTAAAACACTTCTTGCTCACTAATACACTATTTTATTTAAAGTAGAGCTATCCCATTTTCAAGAATAAGATATTCTTTAGTGATCATATGACTAGTCTTCAACACTGTAACAGATAAAATGAAAACAAATATATACCAGATTTTTAAAAAATGTTATTACCTATTCCATTTTCCTAAGATTTTTAGGCTTTAATGTTGAATGAATTATTCCCTTAGGTTCCACGAAATTTTACCCTATTTTGTTGATATGTTCTAAATAACTCTAAGTAAAATTTATAACCCCCAATTACAAATTCTTACCTACTGTTCTTAAGAAAACATATAGAAAATGAATTTTGATCCATAAACCTCACAAATTTACCATGAAGAAAATTGTGTACTTGTCAATTGAAACATTAAATAAACTATATACTACTTTATCTAAGACCATGGCTTAAGAGAGTTGAAAAGAAGGCTTGAAATCATTACTACAACATGTTAGTCTTTTTAGTAAATTATATTGCTTTTCACCATTTGCAATGAAGAGGAATGAACATAAAAGCATAGATCTAGAAAGAGGTTCCAAAAATGAAACATTTTAAAAATGGTGACATTAGAGATATCCTAAGGATGCACAAATTTTCAGTAAATCAATGATATTATAGAAGAATGGTGAAACATAATAAATAAATCCAATATAAGGTGAAATAGAAATGGAATTATTACATCTACTGTTAAAAATCTTAAAAACCCACTTTAAAAGTGGGTGTTAGAGGATGTCTACTGATACTCCAGGAAATTTTACTTTTACATCATTTTCTATATAACACATGCTCTTATCTAAAAATAGAACACTCTGATGCTTATAGCAAAAAATAAAAATAAATTCATTGGTTAGAGTTCAGTTGCCACTGACTATTTACGGTGAAGAATAAAGATCAACATATGAAGATTTGTGAGGACCTGTGTCCCTTCTTCAAGATAAGGTTAGAAAATTAAAACAAACATGCATCAATCCAATATCCTGAAAATTTCAAGGCAAAAGATTTACTTTTAAGTTAGTTTTCAGTCCCCTCTTTTTGTGTACACTGTTTTTTGTCCAGATCATCAATGACCAATAACACCATATTCAACTGCCTCATTTCCAATTTCATTCTCCCTAAGAAACTTAATCCTCTATTTCTACCACTATTTTTCCAGTCTCAGAACCTTCTTGGGTGACTCCACAGTTTAATATCTTATCTTTTCAGTTAGTGAGAAATGTAATTTCTTCATTCAAAATAGCTCTTGCTTTGTCCTTTCATTTTGGATCTCACTGTCATCACCTTACTCAGGCTGTACAGTCTGCCCTGATGCCTAGTTGCTCCCCCTGGCATTAGTCTACCATCTATCACTGTCACATCTCTAAAAACACTCTTTGATCAAGCCACTCCTCAATTCAAAAACTTCAATGACTCCTCCTGCCACAAGGTTAAAATTCAAAGATCTTAATTTTTTAATTTATAAGCCTTTTATGGGGGGAGGAGGGTCCTGGATGTCTGTGTTAGGTAGCATTCAGGTATTAACTGTGACATCTACTATAGATAATAAAAGTATTTTCTATAATATAAATAGCCAGAAACTCATACATATAACCATTCTTTTCTCCTACATATAGGATAGTATTTAATCCTAAGTAATCTAGCAAAAGACGATTCATATTTAGATCTGTGATAGTTCCTAAAGCATCTGAAACTGATAAAATTATATTACACTGCATTTCACTAAGTGAATTTTACTGAATTCTAATTATTGGGAAACTGGCCAACCTATGTAAATGTACAGGCTACTTAACAGATACCCAGAATATTTAATAAATATAATTCCTGAAGTATTCTAGAAAAATGAGACTATGTAGTTAAAATTTTCTTTAACAATTGCCTTATAGTTCTGGGAAAATACAGCCATACAAATTCTTGACTTCATTCAGAGAAGAGTTAGCCATCACTCTTACTTAGTAAGTAAAAGTGAATTTACTCTTTGTTCTGCTTTTTACTATACTTAGTTTTACATTTTATCCAACCAAAAAAATAAGAAAAAGTTTCCTTCAAAACCATCTATGTCACTAGACAATTCAAAATTCCAATAAAAACAAGCAATATCTGCTTTAACAAGTGAGAAATAATGTGAAAAATAACAAACTTTGGGGCATCCCATACCACAGAATACTACTTAGCAATAAAAAAAAGAACTATTGATACACGCAACAACTTGGATAGATCTCAAGGGTATTATGCTAAGAGAAAATGGCCAATGTGAAAGAGGTTATACTGAACGATTCCATTTATATTACATGGTGAAAAAGGCAAAACTATAGCAGCTGAAAACAGGTCAGTAGTTGCCAGGGATTGGGAATATGAAGAGGCAGTGACTATAAAGCAGCAGGAAAGAGATTTTCTTTTTGGGGGGTGATGAAATTATTTTGTATCCTGATTGTGGTTTTGGTTACATAAATTATAAATGTGTTGAAACTCCTACAACTGATAACACCCGAAAAGTCTATTTTATTCTGTTAATTTAAAGAATAAAATTGAAAAAAATTACAAGCGAATTATGAGTTATATAACATTTTGAAAATACTATTAAACTGAAAATTTAGTGGAAAAAAATTCCTTCTGACATCATTTTACATAGTGCTTGTCATAAAAGACCCAGGCCAGGGAAGAATGTTTTGAGCATTCCATTCAGCAACTATTTATTAAGCACCTACTAAGTTTAAGGCAGTGTGCATTTAACTACCTTTGAAAAGACTCCTTCACCCTGCTGATTGGCAGAGCTCAGAGACTATAAACAGAATTTCTGTCAGAGAAAGTGTATATGATGTAGAGTGTGCAGACTGGTGCGCGCAGTAGGAAACCAATCACTGTGCCCTGTGGTCTCCAGAAGGCATCCTGGAAGGCCAAGCCCTATTATACTTATCATTACTATTTCTACTCTTCTCCTCAGACCTGTATTTTTTCCTAATAACACCTTGTCTTTAAGACAGAGACTAAAAAAAACAAAACAAAACAAAACACAATAACCTTGATTGGCGGTGATAATGTCAATTGTTCCAGTTTACAAAACAATTCAGCCTTCCTATAATCTGTATCTGGTTCTTCATTTTAAACCAGAGTAAATTTTATCTGGATAAAAACTCCCCTTTCCTATTAAATCACCAAAAGAAAACAAACTAAGGAAGCAGACTATATCAGCTCTGAAATGAGGAGACAGTGCTACATAGCAGATGAGATCCAATGTTAAAAACTAAAAAAGGTACTAGAGAAAACTGGGTTCTGTATCAAAGACAGAAACAAGTGAAGAAAAAGATAGATAGGTTTGACTAGATAAAAATTAAGTTTTTAGTATGACATACTACATCAGAATATTCACAAAAAGTACTTAAAATATATCCAGTGATATACTGTATCAAGGCTAAGAGGGCAAAGTAACCCATAAGCACACTATCAAATTGCTTAAAACTACTCAATTTTAAAGTACTGATATATGGTAATATGAGATAACCTTTCAAATGCAGTGGCACATTAAGCAAAACAACATTTTAATGGTTTCACAATTTTGTAACTTTTAAAGCGTTGTATGCAGAACAACTGGACTAATGGTTTTTCTCAAAGTGATTCAGGACAGCTCACAAGCAAATGTTTACTAAATATTCCTTTAGTAAAGATAAAATAATCTCTAAATATTATATAAAATTATTCTGCAATCCATATTTTAATTTTTAAAACAGTCTGAAGTTATTTTAATAACATGTTTAATAAACAAAGACTGCCTACTATTATCGTGGAGCTTGATGCTATTATATACTTAAGAATTCATATACAATATTTTTCAAATACCATACTTTATCAAAATTAATGTTCAGTTGCACAGTTTTCACTAACTAAAACTGAAACTGTTTCCTTTTTGCAAGTCTTCACAGTCCTTATTAAGGATATTTTATTAACAGGAAAACAACTTTAATATGAATCATATATAGACCAAGTATAAGCAATTAGTTGATGTATTTAATTTTACTACTTAATATATGATCATTTTTGCTTGTTTGTTTAAGGAAGCTTAAGAGCAGCTAAGCTTTTCATCTTTTATTCTGACATTCAAAGACCTCCAACTTCAGGTCCTAACCTATCTTTCTACCATTCTCTCTCATACATTCATATATCTTAACCTGAAGCCAACTTGAACAATTCAACTCTTTACTTAATGTGATTCCTATTATCTAGAATATCTCTTTCTACTAGTACATATTTAGTTGCTGAAATCCTGTCTGGTCTTGATCTTGGAATCAGATGGATCTCTCTTCTCTTAATATCTATGGATTTTACACAATAGTATTTGTTACCTGTGCTGTTTCTTTATAATCTTTGTGTTATTGTCTCACTAGAGGCCCAGTGCACGAATTCATGCACAGGAGGGGTCCCTC
>NW_006282518.1:860876-877246 GCF_000327345.1 Myotis davidii | reverse complement strand
GAGCCCTGCGTCTGGCACCCTCCTGTGGGATCAGGCTGAAACTGGCTCTCTGACATCCCCTGAGGGGTCCCAGATTGCGAGAGGGTTCAGGCCAGGCTGAGGGACCCCACCGGTGCACGATCGGGCCAGGGAAGGACAAGGGGAGGGCCCCAGGGTGTATCCGGCCCATCTTGCTCAGTCCCAATCAGATAGACCCCAGCGGCAAACTAACCTACTGGTCGGAGCATCTCCCACCTGGTGGTCAGGGCATGTCATAGCAAGCCATTGAGCAGCCTTAACATAACATTAGCACATTATGCTTTGATTGGTTGTTCGGTTGTTCTGCCATTGGTCTATTTGCATATTACCCTTTTATTATATAGGATTCTCCCCCCAATAGATTATAGAGCCCTGAAGGGTAGCATCACTGACTTCTCCACATAGCACTAAGCATCGTAGGTACCTGATACATATTCAGAATTCCTGCATTTAATAAATATTTCCTGAGGTAATTACTATGTGCTAGGCACTGGGAATCAAATGCCTAGCAAACACTTACAAGAACATTGACTTCATGGGGTTATAGTACAATATTGAAGACAACCATTAATCATTTAATTGTCAAAATAGATGTATAAATACAAGCTGTGATGATTATGAAGGAAAAATACACTGTGCTATGAAAGACAAAAACAGATATTTTTTCCATGGAGTTGGAAGTCAGGAATGGAAGGCTTAATTGAAGAATTGACAATGGTACTATGACCCATAAACTTAACTGTTATCTAGGCAAAGGGGAGGAATAAATAGGGGGTAATGTACCCAAGAAATAACATATGTAAAGATCCTGTGCTACAAAAAGAACACTGTACATTTGAAAAACTGAAAGAAGTCTGTGTGGCTTAAATGCAGAGATGAGGATGGAGTTAGAAAGATGGGCAGGGGTGAGATGATGCAGGGTCTTGTAGGCCATGTTCAGGATCCTGACTGTGAACCTGAGAGCAATGAGAAGGTACTGAAGGGTTAAATTGGCAGCATTGAAAGTGTTTTGTGAACATTACCTCTGCTGTAGTATGGTAAATGAATTGAAGGCTACCAAGAGGGAGGAATATTGAGTAGCATTTGAAATAATTTAAGTATGGAATGTTGTTCTCTTGTCCTAGGATAATGGCAGGGAAGGTAGAGAAGAGATGGATTGGAAAGAAGATCAAATGGGCAGGATTTGGTGCTGCGTGACGTAGAGGAGGCAATGAGAAGGAAAATGATGCCCACATTTCTGGATCACAGAAATTGAAAAATGGTGACATTATTCACAGATATTAGAAACACTAAACAAGAAGAAGTTTCCTTCTGAACATACTGGGATTACAGTTCCTTTGAGACAGCTAGGTAGCAATGTTGAGTAGTCAGAAATCAAGGAAGGTCTGCCCTGGAGACATACTAGTATATTTGAAAATCACTGGTATACCGGTAGAAAATTTGAAGCCACAAGTGCTACTGAGACTGACTAGGGAAAATGAGTAAGGAGAGGACTTAGAATTAAACCTTTAGAAACCAAAAGGTAAAACTTTGGTAGAAGCAAATCTACAAAAATAACCGAGGAAGTGCATCCAGAGAGAAATGGAATAAAATGAGTAAAAGGTGATTCCATGGAAGCTAATGGGAAAGAATGTTTTATCACTACCAGTACAGGACTGGGGTAAAATAAAACGTTGTGTCAGATTTCCAGAGTTCGAAGCCCACTCTGAATTTAACAATTAGGAGATTTATCAATGACTTTAACCACAGAGTAGCATACTATAAAAATAGAGGCCAGACAGAACATGGAGTTGAAGGTTGAGAAAGAAGAAGCCTTAGATGTGAAATATTCCTTTAGAAGAGTATATGGTATTGGTAAAGATGGAGAGTGGTTAGGGAAGTGTCACATCAGGTAAAAGGGACTATTGTTATACCAGTTTTAGACATGTAGGAACTAAAGCTTTGTGAGATTAGGTAACTCCCTAAGTGTACTCAGTAAGTAACAGACTGGCAAAGCAAGGATTAAAACCTACTCTCAGAGGATTCTGAAGCTCAGTCTGTTTTGACTACATCAGACCATTTCAAGACTGAAAAAAAAAGATCTCAACAATAAATTGGATTTGTAGGCTTTGGAAAAAGAAAGGGGTAAATGGAACTGATAGAAACACACAGTTATTAAAATGAAGAAGAGATAATATAGGGTAGTGGTTAATAAAAAATCACACTATTCCAGCCAGCTGGTGTGGCTCAGCAGTTGAGCACTGACCCAGGAACCAAGATTTCCAGTCAGGACATATGCTCAGGTTGCAGGCTCGATCCCCAGGAGGAGGCATGCAGGAGGCAGCCAATTGATGATGTTTCTATCCTGCTCCCTTATTCTCTCTCTAAAAATAAATTAAAAACATATTAAAACATCACACTCTTCCAGACTGGTGTGAAAAACAATTATTTAAGACTACGAAGGACTGAATTCCATGCTAATATACTCTGATGAATTGAATACAGTATAGGGTACCTGGTTGGCATTCTATCTGAATCCCACATTCAAATGAATGAAAGGAGAAACACTGCAAATAGTTTTTTTAAAAAAATTATTTATTTTTATTTTCTTTATTGATTAAGGTATTACATATGTGTCCTTATCCCCCCCCACCACCCCACTTATGCCCTCACACCCCTGGTATCTGTGTCCATTGGTTATGCTTATATGCATGCATACAAGTCCTTTGATTGATCTCTCCCTCTTAGCCCTACCCTCTGCTGCTAGGAACATAGGGGTGCATATATCCTTTCTGATTAGTGCTTGATTTCTTGGGATATATTCCTAGAAGTGGGATTCTGGGTCAAGTGAGAGTTCCATTTTTAGCTTTTTGAGGAAACTCCATACTGCTCTTCACAGTGGCTGCGTCAGTTTGCATTCCCACCAGCAGTGCACGAGTGTTCCTTTTTCTCCACATCCTCTCCAGCACTTGTCGTTTGTTGATTTGTTGATGATAGCCAGTCTGACAGGTGTGAGATGGTACCTCATTGTTGTTTTGATTTGCATCTCTCAGATGATTAGTGACTTTGAGCAAATAGTTTTTAGATATCACTGAAACCAATACAAACACAGAGACTTGAGAACTCCTCTTCCTTATGTTCTTCAGTGCCATCCTTTACTCACCTTCTACAAGCAAACAGTTGCTCTATAACAAAGAGTATATGATTTTTCACAAGGATCCCCCAGCAAACCAAATAAAACAAAAAAGGAATAACAATTTTCTTCTGGGCCTATTCTCATTTACTCTGTCTTAATTTCTTTTAGAAAATGCTAAGCTGGCCATGGTATTCCATTTTCATATTGAAGAGTTGATGCTAATTAACAGTAATCCCTTCCACTTATTTTTTGTACTCACTGTATGCCAACCACTGTTTAATGCACTCCACAAATATTTTCTCATTTAATCCTTAGAACAACCCGAGGAATTACATATCATTACCTTGATTTTA
Organism: Myotis davidii; assembly: GCF_000327345.1. Classification (NCBI taxonomy): domain Eukaryota; kingdom Metazoa; phylum Chordata; class Mammalia; order Chiroptera; family Vespertilionidae; genus Myotis; species Myotis davidii. Next base: position 873,760 of record NW_006282518.1, on the reverse strand, counting down.
CAGATAAGTAAATTGAGATTTAGAGACCATGCTCAGGATCCCTCTGCTCAATAAACAGTAAGGCAAGGTCTACATCCAAGTCCTGATTCCACATCCCCGTCCTTTAAGCCTAAACTAAATTCACACTAAATTAGAAGGAGTGGGAAAGGGTGAAAGAGATTGTTCTCAAACTGATCATCTGTACCATGCCACAAGTCATGCCAAAAATATTTTTCCACTTTCCATTTAAAACTTCAAAGACATTGTTTTAAAATATATTTACCATATTTAAATTAAATTCTGTATCAAAAGGGATTTAAGTAAATTATTTACACATCCACAAACACACCAGCTCAGCAGGATAGCACAAATGAAAAGATGAGAAAAATATGGGTAAGGGAAAATATGGTGAGTCTTCAAATGGGAGCTGGAAACAATGGTAATATAAAAAATCCATATCAATGAATGTTAGAGTTGCCTAAGTGTGGGAGGAGCTAGAACACTGGCTGTAAATGGTCTACAAGCTAATGAAGAAGAAAAAGGATTAGGTACACAGTTAAAACATTCATTAGAAAAAAAGCAAGCCAGTTTCTCAGAGAAGCCCATCCATTCCTGGCACTAAAGTCAGACAAAAGAGTTCTCCTGGGAAGAAATCCTTGTGTGATGTAATGAACACAGCCTTCAATAAACCCTTTCAATAAGTACAAGTTTCCATTGGACTGTCTCTTATAGCAATGCTGCAATATATATTTTCCAAAAATTATACTGTATATAAAACAATAACTGGTTATCACGAAGACAGAAAAATATTTATACTTTCTGGCTTTAAAACTATTACAATTTATCAAAAGAGGTTATAATTCTATGGAGAAAATAGCTAACAGGGTCTATTTTTTATAATGGTAAAAACCAAATAGGTGCTTTATATTTGAATCAACTTTGGAAAACTGATAGTTTGTCAACAGGTACCTAAAATGTTTTAGGGATACACATTATATATTCATTAAATTTAATGACAATTTAAAATGAAATACACCTCTGTCATACTTCTTTCCTTGAAATGCATCTTTACAGATTTCCTATTTAAAAAAGTACAAGTCACAGGCAACCAAAGAAAAAGTAAATTATACTTCATCAAAATTAAAACTTTTGCCCATCAAAGAATACTATAAACAGAGTGAAATGGCAACCCACAGGATGGGAGAAAATATATGTAAATATTAAATCTGACAAGGGATTAATCTCCAGAATATATAAAGAACTGTAAACCAACAACAACAAAAAGCCCCATATAACCTGATTTTTTAAATGGCAAAAGACTTAAATAAACATTTCTTCAAAGAAGATGTACAGATGGCCAATAAGCACATGAAAATGTAAACATCACTAATCATTAGGGAAATGCAAGTTAAAATCATAATGAGACACCATCTCACTCTGATTAGGATGGCTACTATCCTATCCAGAAAACAACCAAATAAAAAGATAAAACAAAAAAAAAGTGTTAGCAAGGTTGTGGATAAATCGGAACCCTTGTGCAATGTTAGTGGAAATGCAAAATGATGCAGGCAGTATGGAAAACAGTATGGTAGTTACTGAAAAAATTAAAATTAGAACTACCACATTATCCAGCAATTCCACTTCTGGAAATAGATCCAAAATGATTAAAGCAAGGTCTCAAAAGGATATCTGTGCACCCATGTTCATAGCAGCACTGTTCACAATAGCTGTAAGGTGGAAGCACCCAAGTGTCCATCGACAGACAAATGCACAAACAACATGTGTACAGACATATAATGGGATATTATTCAGCCTTTAGAAGGAAATTCTTACACATGCTATAACATGGATGAACCCTAAGGACATATGTTAAGTGAAATAAACAGTCACAAAAGGACTTACAGTGCATGATTCCATTTACATGAAGTACCTAGAGTAGTGGAATTCATAAAGACAGAAGGTAGAATGGTAGTTGCCAGGGACTAATGGATGGGGGAAATGGAAAGTTAGTGTTTAATGGGTACAGAGTTTCAATTCTGTAAGATGAAAAAATTTCTGTGGATGGATGGTGGTGATGGTAGCACAAAGTGAGTATCTTCAACATCACTGGACTTTACACTTAAAAATGGTAAAGACAGTAAATTTGATGCCAGGTGCATTTTATAATTTAAAAATGTAATTGTGAAAATGATAAACTTTATGTGATGTGCATTTTAACACAATAAGAAGTGTAAGTTAATAAATTAATTTTAAATGGCCTAAATTTGCTACTTTTAAGTATTAATTAAGCTTAAAAATTTGGGGGAAGTATATGGATATATGAATGCCACAGCTGGAAATTACTATTTTATTTGTAATTACTTTATGTTCATCTGTAACCAGATTTCCCTAACAGAAACACAATTTCCTTTTCCTGACTAAAAAACAACAATCACCAAAGGTAATGATTTACTAAATTCAGTAAATCTTACATGGAACTCATCAATATACTATCTCACCAACGCTAATTAATTCATCATGAAAAAGTAATTTGCCTAATCACAATGGCACTTAATACAGCTGCCATCCTTTTTACTATTTTAATTTAATGTCTAAACAATATTATTGGGAATGAGACATGCCAAAAATGTTTCAGCAATGTGTGAATTTTATAAAAAAATTTACACTAGCTATATCAAGAGGGAAAATAAATTTGTATTCAAGTGCCAGGCAGATAAATTTTGAAGGAATACTAGCACAGGAATTAATCAGTCATCTTTGCATGCTGGGAGAGATTCTCTTCTCCAGGGAGGAGGGAGCCCATGAGCAAGAGGGAGCTGTCTCCCATGGGGGAGGCATTGATGGAGGGTAACCCTTGAGTAATGTCACTGGAAAGGGCAAAACTTGTTGATTTAGCTTCTGGAGACACATCTAATCTTGGCTTATCTCAGCCCCAGGCTTCCCTTAATATTCTTGATTTCTTCACACTTAAATCTGATCCATAAATAAGTAACTGTTTCTTATTCTTCTACCAAAGCCCAGACCTCTATATGATTTTTCTCTGACCAACTAGCTTGTTGAGCTAAGGAATCCCTCCCTTCCTGTCCCCAATATTAGGATCCTCACCCCACTGTATTGCAATTCCTGATACCAACTTCCATTTATTCATTCAACAACTATTTATCAAATGCCTATTTATAAGCTAGATATTATTCCAGGGAGTATGAATAAAAAGGTGAGCAGAAACAGACATGATTCCTGCCTTCATGGAGCTAATAGCTTGCTGGGAAAGAGGCACATTCAATTGAGAATCACAGAAGCAACCCTGACAAGTAAATTGAAGGGAAGGAAAGGTACCTTTGCATGGTGCTCCAAAAGCCCATAATGGGAGATTTGACCAAATCAGAGAGATCAAGGATAAGTTTTCTGGAAGAAATGTGGCAAGAACTGAGGTCTTGATGAGTGGGAAGCAACCAGTCAAAGAGGGAAGGAAAAGCATTAGACTCTGGAAACAGCAAATACCCTGATTGTGTTCAAACTTGTGTTCCAAAAAGATCTCTGGTTTCAATGTGTTTGCCATTTGCCAAAGAAAGGATGGTCTCCAGTAGAAACTAATCTTCCTGCTCAGCACCTTCACTTAATTGGCTATTTGAGCCACGTGAGTTGAAGCATACACTTTTCTCAAACACGTTATTTCTTTGGCCATTTTATTCCCTTGTGCCTATGTATACCACCTTGGAAGGGAAGGAAAAGACCTACAAGTAAATCCTATTCCATATGTAATTTGGACAGAGCTATATCCATAATCGCCTGAATAACAAACAAAATCAACAGAAAAATGTGATAAATGTAGAAACAGCTTTTAAAATGGTGATTCCAGAAACACTGTGGCAATAGGTGAAAAACTGCCTTTAGAAATTAGTTCATTTTAATTCTGATGTGTGCCTCATTAATTCTGACTGAAACAATTTCCACACAAAAAAGAAATCTCTAGCAGAAAAGTAACTGCAGAAACAAATGGCACCATTCACTATTAAAACTAAATGCAATACATCTCCTATGATCTCTCCCTAATACAAATTTTATTCAGCATTTCCAATTCACTGTTTGGAGCATCCTCCATTGTTATACACACACATACACACACACACACACACACACTTCCCCAGTATAAATGAATGTCAGCATTAACTATTAAATACTTTCACAGGTCAAGCAAAAAAAAACCCAAAAAAACCTTGTGTTTTAAAAATTTTCTGACTCCTAAAACAAGTCCTTAAATACTAGGCACAATTTAGTTTCCAGTCATCTTATATTTGCCATCTAATGTTTATATCACTCAGTTTTACTGAATATTAAGATAAAGTATGAATTTTCGTCTTTTAAAGCAAAGTTAAAATGTATTCATAAGGATTTATTTTTTCAGGGTATCAGGAACCCTCTATTTATCCAACAACCATTTTTGGATTATCTAAGAAAACCATAGTGGTGATATTAAATTTTATATTTGTTTTATTTGAGGTATCAGAATAAATACATAATATCATACAATTATATTAAAAGCCAAATAATTTTTATGGGCCCATAATGTAAGTTTTACTTTACCTACGAAAATGGGCTATTTGGAAGGTTTAATTTTTTTCTCCCTAAATTTATGACCTTCTCAAAATAATTCTTTTCAAAATATATTTTATTATACCACAAAATAATTATTTTAGACAATTTATAGGAAAAGTGCACCCCTACATTCATTGCAGCATTTTCAATAGCTAAGACGTGGAATCAAAATAATTGTACTAATTATAACTCAAAACAGTGTCCGTTTTCCATTGCTTCTCAAATTTCATGTGCACACAAAACATCTGGGCATCTGATTAAACTGGAGATTCCAATTCAGTTGGTCTGGTGAGGGGCCTGAGGTTTTTTTTAACAAGCTCCCATGTAACAATGGACATTACTAGAGCAATGTTTGTTAGAGGCAAAAAGAGATGATTTTTTTTCAACAAGATATGAGGTCATTATCAAATAGGACAATAATGATGACTGTTAATACACATAAATAGATGCAAGTAGGCTTATGTTGCTAAATATCTAGCTATGTCCTTTATGGGCTTAGCAGTCCCAATTAGGAAATGATACCCAACGATTAACAATATTTGTCATTTTTATGACAAAGGACCAAATTTTTCATACTGTAAGCTAGACAAATTATTTTAACTAAGTGGGAAGAAGAAAGGCTATGCCAAAGTAATTGTAATTATTCTGATTTGAATAAATCCCTAATTGCATGTTTTAAGGATAAGTATTTAGAAAACTTTCTAATTTTCCAAAATGTGAAGTCTATGGAGAGATTCACCAGCCTAAATGAGCACAATTAGTTTCATCCTTCACAATACTGTTATCATCAATTATAAAATAGTGCAGTGGAATTTCTTCAAAAAAGGAAGAAATGACAAAGAATACATGTTCCTTCTCATTAAGCATTTCTCGAATACCTCCTAAAATGATGGGAATCTTTTAATATTTCACATAATTCCTCTTTGCTCAGTAAAATTATCCTTCATTATGATAGCATTCTACTGCAATCACTGCCTGCAAAGTGGGCTTTCTCCCTTGTCAATCAAAATGGAAAAGGTTGTCAGCAAGCACTGCTTTTCTCTTTGTTTCCTCCAGATGCCAAATTCCTGCACGTGAGTCTGAATCAGAAACAATGGAAAATTAGAAAGGAGAAAAAAGTTCTACAGATATGTATATGAATCAGAGATGTGGGGGGGGGGAGAAGGGGAGGAAGAAAGGGAGGGAGGAGAAAATCACAGCCTTGGCTAAGAGTGTGTCAAAGAAGCAATTTGATTAAACCCACCTTAAAAAAAAATCCTGCACTCACTTCTTCCTGAAAAGACAACATCGCTTCTCTATTCACAAATTAACCTCCATAACATCTGTTTCTTAGCAGATTGCAAGTGCTTGCCAGGAATTGAAGAATTAACTTTCAGATGACATTTGCAAAGTCCTAACTTATAATTTAATACTAGATTCATATCGTTGTCAGCCCAACAGTTAATGGAGCTTAATATTCTTATGATTTTCCTGATTAAATTACTGTTCACAAATCTACTTTTGCAGATAGCAGTTTATAAGAGAGGGATACACAAACATCATCTTTACTCAGTTCTCAGAATTTAAAACTGTCTGACATGAAATGCAATTTAAGATCACTAGATACTGATGTCATAAGAGAAAACCATTTATTTTTTGTTACCTCCAGAAGACACAAAGAATAAATAATCAGCTCTTCTAGGGAAAGGAGACCAAGCAAGAAGGAAACAACAACAACAACAACCAGAATGTGGGGCTTAGAGAGGTTAGGGCAAGGGCAAAGACCCAACACACATAATGACTTTATATTATGCAAAGTGCTACCCAAAAACTTCTGAACATGGCCCAACAAGAGCTTATTCACTCACCCTCCTATGAGACTTCGGTCACTGCCTGAAAGCAGCTGTGCAAACAATCTTTTAGCAAGCTTTTATTTCAATTCAGTCCCAAATCTTTCCATTGCTGAATTTTCAGTGAAAAGACTCTGAGAGATACAATATTTGCATACATATAAATGTATTACCATTGACTGCAACCCAGGCCTATACTCAAGACAACTGTAAATCAACCTCTGAAATGAACCAAGCATTTACCAATAGTTATCTTGAGTAGCCACAAAGTAAGAGCTATTTCCTGCACTGTTTTGCAAATACTGTAAATATAAAAAGTAAAACAAACTGTGATAAGCATTACAAATAATCTTGGTGAGAGCTATGGAAATATTGGCAGACATCTCTAAATGTATATGAGAAAGATTCATATTGCCTTTCTATTTTAATTTTATAGTAGAATCAAAACTGCTCCTTTCCCAAAGGCAATCGTTCAGTACCCATTTTTAACAGCAGACTACTGTATTCAAGGTAGTTTTCCAGAAATGGGAAATTTTTTGAAGGAACCGAGAGTGAATAATATTTTTTCTTTTTTAGAATGAAAATATGAAATACATTAAAATAGGTAACAATCCAAGAAAACCTCCTAGAAAACATGTTCTCTCTGATTATAGCATCACAGATTAAAAGTCACTTAGGAAGAGTGTGATTCATTCGGTAATGATAAAGGCAACTTTAAATTCTTAATAAGGTTTTGGACGCCTATAGTCATGATCAAAGTATTCTAATCCTGACTTCCCAGTGCTATAATAAAAAAAAATGATAAATAAGTCAAAATGGAACCTTGCATTCCAATTAAAAACACAGTCATGTCATCCAAGTAAAGTTTTATATATAAAAAGAGCTTATTTTATTGCTTTTCATGGCAAACCCAAATCTTGTCAAAAAGGAGGATATTATTTCTGCTTGAGTTAGAGAGGCATGCAACTGGTGATAATCTCCTAAAAACACAATAATAGGGAAAAAAGGAATAACTAAAAACTGATAAAAGCCAAGCATAGGAAACAGAACACAACTAATCTGGAGAAACTGCCCCTTTCTGGAAGGAAATATGGCTCATGTGTGTCTATGATAACTACCCCAATGTTTTACTATGGCATCTCTTCAACACATACAATATAGTCCAGCCTGGAAGTTAACTAGTTCAAACTTGAGGAGCTAATGAATATGTAAATTAGGAATATTTCTTCTGGGAAGCATTTCTTCTGGAATAAGATTTATTTCTCAATCCTGCATTTCAAGAAATATTTGAAAAAGCATAACATGTTGGGGGGGGGGGAGACTTGCCATCCATTCCATCCCACTCTTCTTAAATCTTTTCCTATATTTTGTTCCAGTACGTTCATTTTTTAACCTTAATTTAGAAGAGTGGGATGGAAAAAGTCTTCCTAAGCAACATACAATACCAAGTAGCCATAGAAGGGGGAAAATAACAGATATGGCTACATTAAAATTTAAATATTTTTCTGATAAAAGGGGACTTTTTCAAACTACACACATGAGCTCTAGCTTCTGATAAAAAATCTCATGTTCCCTCTTATTTCCTTTAAGAAGCTAAGCTTTAGTGAGCCACTGTGTTTTCTTTAACCCTCACCTGAAGAGATGTTTATTGATTTTTGAGAGAGGGGGAAGGAGGGAGAGAGGGAGGGAGGGAGTTAGTGATATATATAGAAACATCCATGTGAGAGAGAAACATTGACCCCATATGCACCCCAATTGGGGATCAAACCACAACCCAGGTATGTGCCCTGACTGGAAATCGAACGTGCAACTTTTTTTGGTGTATAGGACTACACGCCAACCAACTGAGCCATCTGGCCACTGTTTCTTATAGAACTGTTACATCTCTTGCATATGTATCCCAGAGTTGATCCTTTTTTCTAAGTCAAATTCTATGAACAAGGTTAGTAATTAAGTGCTGTGATTCTTTCAACTAAGTAAGCTATTTTTGCACTCTGGTTTACTTTATGTAAATGTTGTGGCATGTTTCTATTTATGAATGTAGAAGCTGCAATGAAAGATCCTGCGTGGAACAGTATGTCACAAAATGCTATTTTTCTGGAAGCAGTTATTTAAAATTTATCACAGTTTACTCTTTGTTCTGACCAGTAGCATGTGGTTTAAGTGAAATATAATATAGCAGCTATATAAAGAATAGAAACATATATTGAAGTCAATATAATGACTCTAAGTTAGGATAAGAGTCTACATTTAATTTCAGATGCTTAGTAAGACCAGCTATAGGGACTATATATGTCATTTCTGTATTTCCAGAACAGAACTTCGCTCACAGAAGGTATTTAATATATGTTTATACACTGAAATATATCCTTTGCTTTACTTTAAAATTCAACAGAGATTTAAAGTTAATCTTGTTAGGTTTTTTAAAAACTCATGGAAGATTTTCTTCTTCTAAAACCTGTATGTAGTGAACAGTAATCAGTTAACTCCTTTCTCTCTAAAACAACGTTACATTCATCAGCCATACTCACTTTCCGTCTCCACATCATGGAATCTGAGTTGCCTTTGATATTTTACAGTTAGTTAAGTTGATATAAAGTTCATGTAAAAAAATAAGAGCAGAATTGCTAATCTATCACATGGCTATTGGGAGTCATTAGTTTAGGCCGTGATATTTTAAAAAAGGTAATACAGGCTTTGGGTCATAAGACAGAGAGTACTGAAGGAAAACTGTTTTCTCCTATGCCTGTTACCTGTGAATCATCACACCCGCAAAATGATGAGGGAAATGTGGCAATTTAAAAGGATATTTTCCTATTTTATGAAAATTTTCCTTAAAAATATAAATCTATGTGAAAATCTTGGGTTTTTCTAGTACTTCTGTGGGTTCATTTTTTACATTTATTTTTTAAAATTTATCTTTATTGTTAAATTTATCTTTATTGTTCCATTTTTCCCCATGGACCCCTTCTAGCCTGCCCCTGAGCCTGCCCCAGGGCTTCATCACACTATTGTCTGTGTCCATGGATTATGCATATATGCATACAAATTCTTTGGTTAATCTCTTGCCACCCACACACCCACCCCCATCTTCCCTCTGAGATTCATCAATCTCCTGTTTCTATGTCTCTGGATCTATTTTGTTCCTCAGTTTAGATCCCTAATTTGGGGGTTATTCTTATGTATGGTAAGAGGTATAGATCTAATTTTACCTTTGTCATATAGTAAATTACTGTGTGTGTTGGGATGTAGTTTTGGGCTTTGTATTCTATTATATTTGTGTATTCATTAGATACCACCATGCTGTTTTTATTAGAGGCTTTATAATGGTTTAATTCAGGGGTCCTCAAACTACGGCCTGCGGGCCACATGCAAATACAAATATTGTATTTGTTCCCGTTTTGTTTTTTTACTTCAAAATAAGGTATGTGCAGTGTGCATAGGAATTTGTTCATAGTTTTTTTAAAAACTATAGTCCGGCCCTCCAATGGTCTGAGGGACAGTGAACTGGCCCCCTGTTTAAAAAGTTTGAGGACCCCTGTAATTATTGGTAAAGCTAATCCTACCTTATAGGGTGGGGCTTTTCCCCAGTGTTTTGATGGCTCTTCTTTTTAAAAAAGTGTATTTGATTTGCCCTAGTTGGTTTTGCTCAGTGGTTGGAGCCTCAGCCCGCTTTCAGACCCTGGTTTGATTCTGGTCAAGGGCACATACCTCAGCTGCAGGTTCCATCCCTAGCCCCCGTCCAGGGTGTGCAGGAGGCAACCAATTGATGTGTCTCTCTCATAGAGATGTTTCGCTCTCTTTCTCTCCTCTCTCTCTCTCTCTCTTTCTCTCTCTCTCCCCCCCCCCTTCCACTCTGTCTAGAAATCAATGGAAAAAATATCTTCAGCTGAGGATTAACACAAAAAAAATATTTGATGAGATTTGATGAATCATATACTCAATTATGAGCTTAAGAATTCAACAGATTAATTTAAAAATTATGTTCTAAACATAATTAGGATGGTAAACCAAGCACAAAAATTAAATTATGTCAAATAAATATAAAAATTTCACTGTCACCTGGCCAGTGTGGCTCAGTAGTTTTGCATTGACCTATGAACCAGGAGGTCACAGTTCCATTCCTGGCCAGGGCACTTGCCCAGGTTGTGGGCCTGATCCCCAGTAGGAGGCATGCAGGAGTTAACCAATTGGTGATTCTCTCTGATAAGTGATGCTTCTATTTCTCTCTCCCTCTCCCTTTCTCTTTGAAGTCAATAAAAATATATTAAAAATCTTTTCACTGCCTACTATTTTACCACGATCTATTTTAGCATACATATTTAAGAGCTAAGTATTTTTTTTATTTTATAGTCAACTATTTTCATGTTCTGAGATACTAAAAATGTACTTTTATTTGTAAGCTGCATTATAATCTATGTGCTCATTTGCCATTAAAAATTCAGATTAGTTGCTAGATTAAAAATGATGAAATCTTATAAACAAGTTATCTTTAAAAATATTAAATGTTAATTATCATCATAAATTCAAATACAGCCTTTGGCATAAGCATTTACATTACCTAATCTTAATATGGAAATAAACTAAATCATTCTAAAATATTAATGATTTATTCTAATTTCCTTGATTTTATTAGAGGAGTACAATTAGGAATTTTATGAAGTTTCTTTTTACTTGCTCTAGGTTTCAAGTCCATGTCCTTACATATCCGAGGACACCACAGAGTTGTGTGGGTTGTGTACTGCAAACATGCAGAGCCATATAGGGATAGTGAAAAGCTACACAACTGAATGTGGTAGCCCTGTTTATTCCTTTTTTCTTATCAAAGGAGGAAAACACTTCTTACCAGTTCAGCAGCGTGTAAGAGAATTCAACTCAACTCAATTCTGACACTACCTACTTGCAGATAGCATCAGACTCCACATGTAAAAGGGCTCAGTCCCACAAAACCAGCCTCTAATTAACAGCTGTATAACTACTGATTCAGAAAAAACATTAAGGGTCACATTCCAGTGTTGTCTGGGTTGTTGAGACTGGTTAACCCATCTTTAAAATATAGAAACAAGCCTCAGTTCCTTAGGTCTTTACTGTGCAAGATGCTTTAGTTTTACCATATCAAGTTATAATATAAATGTAGTTAAAAATTACAAATTTGTGAAAAAAATAACTAAATTAAGAACTCAAAATTATTGATCAAAATAAGCGATAGGCTTTAGTTTAATTTTTCCTGGGATTAGACATTTGAGAAACATTCCAGTAACAGCATGTGCCAGTTTGCCATTTGTCATGGAACATGAAGAGCGCAGGTGGCTGCCAATGATGTGAACTTTTCCTAATGGCCCAAGAAATATGACTCAGTGCTTGTCCTGGAGTGACCACACATCTTATGGTGGCAGGAAACGTGTTATTATTCCATTTTTGACAGCAACTAAAAAAAATGTGCATAATGCCACAGTTCATTCTCCAGTGATTAAGTTACATAATATTGCCTTTGTTAAAGGATGACAAATTTTGAAAAATACAGTACCTAAAACTTAACACATAGAAGAAAGTATTCCTAAAGGACAATAAATGCCATTAGAAATAAATTCAGAATAGAAAACACACAATGGTATTTCAGTGGTATTTCACGTTTTTATCTAGTTATTGAATACTTGGCAGCACACATAATACAAGAGACCTGCATATATTAAACTTGAAAAAATCCATAATATGTTTTTTTCCATTTTGTTGAATACTTTTATTTACGTAGCCACTTCTCCCTATTTGGCATCCATATATTTAAAAAATAATTACCTGAAATCTCACTAAGGTTATATAATTTACTTACCTTATTAAACCCCTAATACATGCAGATGTCACACTGCTGTAGTTACTCTAAATCAGGGGTCCTCAAACTACGGCCTGCGGGCCACATGCAAATACAAATATTGTATTTGTTCCCGTTTTGTTTTTTTACTTCAAAATAAGATATGTGCAGTGTCCATAGGAATTTGTTCATTTTTTTTAAACTATAGTCCGGCCCTCCAATGGTCTGAGGGACAGTGAACTGGCCCCCTGTTTAAAAACTTTGAGGAACCCTGCATAAATTTTAAATAAATAACTCTTTTAAATCAGAGATTCCAGCTATTGAGGCTCTAATTAACATAAAGACATAGGACTGTTGGAAAGAGAAATGAATGAGAATACAAATGATGCAATATCTACTTATAGAATATATTTTTACTGTAAAGGAGGACATCACAGCAAGTAAGCTCTATGAACAAATTTTAAAATAATCCATTGGCCTTGATCTTTGATGTATCAAATACAGGTATTTGTAGTTGGTAGGGACCAATTTATTCCAATTTACAAGGGAGGGCAAAAGTAGATTTACAGTTGTTACTACGTGAAACACAGTTTATTCTTGTATTATTATTTACTAACTAGGGGCCCGGTGCACGAAATTCGTGCACTGGGTGGGGGTGGGTGTGTCCCTCC